>NW_012154286.1:3761-50418 GCF_000956105.1 Propithecus coquereli
CAGTCGATGCCACTCTTGATAAAGCCTGCTCTCAACACCCTGTGTCATCCTGCCCCCGGCCCCTCTGCCCCACCCGGCACTCCTGACTCCCCGTCCTGCTCTTCACATCCCTCCATCTCAGGAGTGGGCACTTTTATCTGGTTTGTTCACTGGTGCATCCCAAATATCTAGAACCCAGTGTGCACATATTTGTGTTAATATGTTAACAAATGTAAGTAAACTAAATGGCTTTACTTAGCAGGGGTCTTCTGAAAATTGGACTTTAATCCCAGAGGGACTCTCTGAGTGGGGATTTTAGACATTGAGGCAGGCTTGGGTGGAGGCAGGAGAGGGAGAAAAGGGGAGACATGGCCCGTGCACTGTAGTACCCACCAGACCTCATGAGAGCACCGGCTAGTGCATTGCGGTTGGGAGTAAAGAATTAGGTTATTAAAGTAACTGATTTACTCTTATTACTTTTTTCTAAGCTCTTAAAGACTATTTTATATTTTAGACTAATCTATGCCATTTTCACAGAAGAAGAGCTATCTCCATTTCTGGGAAAGGTGTCAATGAAAGTAGACCCTCCCTTCAACATTCCAAGAGATATTTCCTGGCAGTGGCTAGAGCTAGGAACATGGATTCTAGAGCGCATGAAGGTGAGATCCAGCCCTTAAAGTATCTCACTTCTGTGTCTGCCTGAATGAGAACAGCTGCTACAAAGGTATGGCCAAAGGAAAGCTACGGTCCCAGATCTCTGAGTATCTCAGGGATATCGCAATACATTAAAAATAATGACCTAATGTAGCAAAATGAGCAACAGGTATTTGTATTTAGGAAAACATTCCTTAAATGTAAGGAGAACCAAAAGTTCAGTTAGAATATTTTTGAAATTTCTGACTGTCTCCTTCTTCTGACAGGCTCCTCATAAAGAGAACAATTTTGACTGGAAAGACTTGTATGGAATTACTTTCTTACCAACTTTTTCTGCTTTCTGTTATTATAAAGTTAATTCTTTTAGAACATCCATAATCTTCCACAGTTGCTCAGATGGGAGCTAACCTACTGTTAACGTTCAGTCCCTCAGGTGATGTGTGGATCTCAGCTGCCCCCGGCCAGGGGAAAGCACAGGGAATTTCTGTCATGATCATGGGACAGTGTGGAATTTGGAAAGAGGGCAAATTGATGCATTATGATATTTGGGCTTCCAAAGTATTTGGGAAATCTCTCTTTTTGAACATGGCCTATACCTGGTCTTACTGGACTCCATGTTTTGGGGTATATCAGGTTGTTAATAAGTTTCTGTACTCTTCCAGCAGAAATTCCCCAATCCTCCTTCATCTACCACCTCTCACCCAGTGTTCACCTTGTGCCAAGCATGGCTTTGAGTGCTTTATGTGAAATAACTCATTTAAATAGCCCCAAAGAACTACCACCACTTAACACAACAAGCACAAGCCTTAGCAATTTCTTGGTCAGAATTTCCCCAAAGAACGCACATGGCATTCTCATCTCAATGGGGCTGATTTCTCTCTGTTGTGGAAAGCAGGCAGAGGGATCCTCAATATGTGGACTGACATCATTACCTACACATCCTGTGAGTTGGTCGCCTCAGGAGAGATGTCTCATGTTGCTTTAATTATTGTTTACATTCTATGAGGAAAAAGGACAGAAATGTAAGTGTTTTTGAGTATGAAAGCCATTTCAGAAACTGTGGTAACTATTTATTAACTTGCCAATATTAATCTTTTAAATAAGAGATTTTGCTGTTCAATGAAGGAGCCATTTCAAGAATTGAGTTAGCCGTTATGGTAGTAAGATTAGAATGACGGGAGCAGTCTTTACACCTCCAGGCAAAAAGATCACCTGGAAATAAAAACTAAGAGGAGAATATCGATCTTCTAATGCGAAGATGTTCACTGAAGTGGGGTCACAGACAGGTTGTCACATCTGGTTTTTTGCCCAATGCTCTCCTTTCTTCTAATTCTAACTGAGAAGGAAGGACAATCTTGGCCGTCTGCCCTGCAAGCGATGTGAATTCACCTGGGTGGGGGAGGACAGACGAGGCTGACTGTGTCAAGGTGTGAACCTGGATCCTGTGCTTGTCCCAGGTAACATTTCTTTAAAGGTCATGAGGATAAGCTGCTGGTTCTTAGAATGAAGAAATTTGTGGTGGAAAGTCTCAGTCCCCAATTAATGGCATAAAGGAGACACTGTAAACGAGAACTCCATGAAGGATGAGGGGCCAGAGTCCAAACAAAGAAACCAAATTCCTCGCCCCTTGAAACTTTCCCTCATTAAACATGGAGACAACTTTGAATCTAAAAAGTGTAGCATAAAGAAGTGGAAATGCATAATCATGCCTCCCGAGCCACTGTCAACCACCCTCTCTCTCGAGTGGCCTGGGGCGCCCTTGTCGCAGGCGACACAGGCGTCTCTGCAGTGCGGCAGAGAAAGTGTGCACATTTTTATTCTTTTCAATGGAAGCCATGTATCTGGCATAATAAAGAGGGAAATCTGGCCCTGTTTAATTAGAGGAAAAGCAGAAAGACTTTAATTGAGAATTCGATAGCCAAGGATTGTCGTCTTTGCTACTTAAGAGGCATAACTGCTTGTCTCTTGGACCACCCGCTGCTCGTAGAGTACCAGTCTACTTAATTTAACACGAAGCAATTTAGGATGCTGTTCTGTTGCTGACTAGAGACAGAAACCACCTTCAGAAACAAGCTGACTTTACTTCCTAAGAATCCCTTCGTAATGAATCCATTTTTTTTGGCAATATGCTTCTAGTCTTGCCCTCATTATTCTCACATTATATTCTTTACCATTCTAACACCTTTAACTTGGTTTATTCCCTCATCTTCCTTAAAGCTAAGTAGGATGTGGTCTAATTAGGATTACGTGTGATTTTATATTTATTTGAATCATGTGTTCATTTGTTTACTCTATGAAACCTTTCCGAATGCCATTTATGGGCGAAGAATGAGGATGAAGATGGACAGGTAAGCCCCAGGCAAGTCTCAGTGGTGGAAATAGAGAACCCAGTCATCATAGTGCAGGGTTCGGATGCTGCAACGAAGGTCCTGGCAGGTGCATTGAGGGTCCAGAGAAGAGCAGTTTCCCCAGCATGAGGAGGCCAGGAAAAGCTTGCCCAAGAGGCTGCTTTAGTGCAGACTTGGAGGAAATTGGGGTTCACTGGGCAGAGTAGCTGCAGGAAGGTAGGAGAGGGCATGCCTCATTCAGGAGGCTGTAGATACACTTGTGTAGCTGAGCAACCTGCACCTGTCAAGGATGGTAACAATGGGGAAAGATCAGGAAAGACCCTCATCCATAGCTGGAAGGTGGCACTAATTGTATGAGAACGATGAAATCTCACTGAAGGACTTCGTATAGATTTTGTTTTGATAAAGTTCCATTGGCACCAATGTGGAAGATGAACTAAAGTTAAGGTGGGGTGGAGGCTGGACGGGGTGAAAGGGGACCAGCGAAGACCACAGAGCAACCATGCAGGAGGCAAACTTGTCTTGAGTGTGGCAGGATCCTCAGGGCAGCAGAGAAGACAATGATGGCTTGGAGAGGGAGAGTTTGTGGTTGGGAGAGAATTGGCTGAAGGATGAAGAAAGAGGGGGTCGGTCCAGGACTCTCAGGTATTGCCTGGTATAAGTAGATCTAATCTATGCCAAGATAATTCCTTACAGGAGGAAGGTTGGGAGAAGGGTGAGTTCCTTTTGGTTAAAGAGATTTGGGATGAGTAGAAAGATTCAAAGGGCTGGGCATTTGAGGGAAGTTCCAGGTGGCAATCAAAGCCAGGTCCTGGAGAGCTTTGTGTGTGAGGCTGTCCCACGATGGAGAAGATTTGAAGCTGCTGAGACAGGCACATGCTCAGCCTAGCAGGCCGGAGCGCTCACTTCTGTAGAATTCTGAAGTAATGTTTCCAGGTCAAGGATTCTTAAATTTGGGTTAAAGAAAATAAAGTGTTCAAAAATAAAGTGTTCCACAATGAGATATCATCTTATCCCTGTTAGAATGGCTATGTTATTAAAAAGTCAAAAAACAACAGATGCTGGCGTGGGTGCAGAGAGAAAGGAACACTTATACACTGTTGGCGGGACTAAAAATTAGTACAACCTCTATGGAAAATAGTGTGGAGATTTCTCAAAGAATAAAAGTAGACCTACCATTAGATCCAGAAATCCCACTACTGGGTACCTACCCAAAAGAAAAGAAGGCATTTTATCAAAAAGACAGCTGTACTCGAGTGTTTATTGTAGTACAATTCACAATCACAAAGATGTGAAATCAACCTAAGTGCCCATCAATTCGTGAGTGAATTAACAAAATGCAGCGTGTTGCTGAAGTTCAGGCTGTAAGTGAGGCTTCATCAGCAGTTTCATTTGCTCTACCTGTTCTTCTTGGCAAGTGCACAGATACCACCATTGCTTCTCCCTTGTGCACTTCTAAAGCCCTCCTTCCAGGGTCCGTGCCCATTCCTGGTGGACCCCACGGGCACTGCCAAGTCCTTACAAATGTTGGTGGGCATGACTGACTCAACGATGGACACGCCAGAGAGTCCAGGCTGACGTCACTCTCCAAAGAACAAGTGTGGATGGTCATTTTGTTCTCACTGTTCGTTCTCCGCAGATTAGGGATATGAACAGGTGTGGGTCCACAAATTGTGAAAGCCATAGAGAAAAATCTATAGGCGCTTCCATTTCTTTGTTCCTGAGCTAAAAGTACACATTCTTTTATAGACCTGAGCCAAGATTATCACAAACTTTATGTTTTAAAAGAATTGATCTGCTAGTATAGTGAACTCTGTTCATGGTAAACTTGTTCATATGTATCCATTTGTGAAACTATTGAGTAATATTTCTGTTTCGACTTTCTTTCACCCACACTGCAAGAAGTGTTAAGTGGCTATAAATCTGCACAATATTCTGCGCATTTTAGAGCCATTTGCAAATGAGAATGGGAGTTTTACTCCTTCCCGCATTATCGGTTTTGTCAGTGTGTTTCGATACTGCAGGGGAAGCCTCCCTGCTGAGGTCCGGTGTCCCCAAGTCCTCAGTCCAGGAACAGTTACGAGCCCCTCTCTCATGCTTGCCACCACGTGTGCCTTTTCTATTGCTTGTCTTACTCGATGCCTAATGCTTTTGGGGCTCTCTACTCCCACCTCTCTTGTTTTAGGACGGGACACATTGGGGAAGGGGCCTCAGAGTTGCACTCCTCAGCGCGGTAACAGCAAAACTGGGCATCTCTGACAAAAGGACAGCTTGAAAGTGTGCTCATGAGATGGCTGTGGAACACTCGACAGAGACATTCAACAAGAAAACCTGCGCCTCCAAATGCTGCCAATGGGCATGGGAACTGCCTTCCAGAGAACAATGACATCCCCGCTCCGAATACTGGTGGGAGAAAATTGAGAGGGGCTCACGAGATTATTGCTTGTGGAAATGAACCTCATCCCCAAGGAAATGGCAGCTGCACCTGAGTGAAAAGTCGGGGAAAGAATAGCAAGTTAATAGAAGCAAGTCCATAGATTATTGGCCCTGGGCTATGACTCCAAGTGTGTACAGCTTCATCTCTCCATAGAGAGGCTATTTTTGATTTAACACGCTATGTAGAGTTCTTGTTAGTGCTAATAAATTGCTCTGGAAATTAGGTATGGTTTCTGGGATTTGCTCAATTTTCTCAAAATTTAGGCCATTAGCACTGATTTTTAGATTTCATTGGGTCCACAGTTTGGTCCATAAATTCTATCTGTTTTTCCAGTCTTCAGTCCATAGATTCATTTTCGGATTATATTGATAATGAGAGAAGTATAACACGTTGAAGAATAACATTTGTTTTTAAGCTGTGCAGATTTCTTAGATACTGACATAAAGAAAAAAAAAAACTGACAGAAGGAAATCCATAGATTCTTACCAATGTTTCCCTTCAGAGGAAGGCAGCACATTATATAGAAAGACAGAAATCACCATGTCAATACAAATAAATCAACTTCCTGTCCAGACTTTGACTTTTTTTGACTATGAAAATGGAGTTAAAATCAGATAGAGTGTTAGTATGCTACTGAGAAGTATTGGGATGCTTATACATATTTTGTTGGGTTTTCCTATCGTATTTTAATATTTTTAATTATAAAAAGTCATATTCACTGTAGAAAAAGTAGAAAATTTAGAGGAACATAAAAACAAACCCCAAATCACTCATCATCTTGCCACTAAACACCAACCACAATGCATACATAAATTTTTAAAACTTCAGCTCTGATTATGTTTAGAGTTTTGTGTCCTGTTTTATTTTCCCCTTTGTATAAAACATATTTCTAATAAACTGGAAAATATGACACAATTGCCTCTGATCTGCATATGTAATGATATGTTTGACCTGCCCAAACGGTCAGACCATTCTCCTGGGGTCGTTAAGGCTGTTGCTGATTTTCTTAGCTAATATCAGTAACACTCAAGAGTATTCTGGGCACACATCTTTTTAATAAAAAATTTTAATTATTTCCTTAGGATACCATTAAAACACATTTTTTAAAAGGCTCTGAAACTTTCAATTTAATTATAGAATATAATGAATATAATTATAGAACCAAGTTGTGGGTTAATTTTACTTCCAGTCATGTGTGAAAAGAAGGACGTACCAAGAAGCCTCTTTTGTGGCTCAATAGAGGTAACTCAAAAAGTACGTGACCCTTTTGGAAAGCAGAGATGTCAATTTACAGTTTATAATCAGGACACTTATTACGTAAGAAAAGCAGAGTTGCAGACTTTGGGGTTGTTGGTCGTGCTTCACAGGATATAACAAGGATTTGAGGTCTCTGTGTCCGTGATTCACAAAACACATTGAAGGACGGTTGTCGCATTGCCAACATAATGTCATACGTTTTAGCATGTGGCTTCACAGTGGACGAGAAAATGAGAACTGAAAATTCTGTATGTGTTCTCAATTTTCCTTCATTTATCAGAGCCAGAATATGTCAGAGAAGTGTTAACTTTTCTTGGCTGTAGGGAAAAGGGAACATTTTTGCCTGCTTATTTTTCTGAGATTTCTTCCATCGGCACTGGGAGGCCTCGGGTTTTCAAGGGCACACACTGGCATTTCATTATTTATCCCCAGGAGAGTGTTTCATGTCCTGAGGGGGGAGGAACATCCTGAGACTCAAGCTTACAATATGTAAAGAAAAGGAAAAAATTTGCAGCTATCATGCCTTCTTAAAAATAAAATTTCTGGATTGAAGGGTATGGAATCTGTGTCAGGCCTTTTGGCTGAGAAGGCCAAATTGTCTTCTAGAATCATTGTATCAACTTACATTTCCATTAGCAGTGTGTGTGAGTTTCTATTTCATTGCATCTTGTTTTTTTTTTTAATCTTTCAAACATCTATATTTGTTTCTAGAACAATAATGCTGCATATTTCTGAAAAGATATCAATTCTATCTGGATTGATATAGAGAAATCAAGAAAAATATTTTAGTTGAAATACTAACTTCTATTTGATTTAAAAGACATTGGCACACCTTTAGCAGGGACTCAAGCATTATGAAAATGTAAACTAAAACATCTGTACCCCCTTAATATTTTGAAATTAAAAAAAAGAAAGACATTGGATTGGATAGTTGCTTCAAGTTTTGTTTTGGCCTAGGTCACTGTGAGAGTTGGTTTCCGTTGAGCAAAAACAAGATGTGAAAGTTGGTAGAGTTATTGTAGAAAGAAAGAATCCAATACAACAACTTTGCATCATAAATCCACCAGGGAAAAAGCCCCAAGGACATCACTCTCACAGCTGAAACCCCTGGTAACAGAGGATCTGCAGAACGCGCCCACTCTGAGCTCCCTGAGCCCCTCGGCCACCGTCACCAAGCAGATCTTGTCCAAAATGTGGCACATCACTCATGTCTGGCACAATTGCAGAAGTCAACTTGATTGATTTGCTCTCCCTCAGTGACGAGGGCAGATTGGACAGCTCTGCCATCACCGGACGATGTACAGCAGGACGGCCATCAAGCTGTCCGCTGCTCCTGACAGCCTCTGCCATCCTGCCAAGACTAATATTTGACAATGTTCAAACGGGGTATGGAAAAAGTAAACTAGACTCCCAGAAGGCATTATAAATCTCCCACTCTTTGCCCTTTGAGATCTACTTTAGTGCTAATAGAAGTCAACAGGAGAAAATACGTGTTTTGAAGGCGAGCCCAGCAATTCATTTAAATAAATTTAAATGAAAAATAACAACATAATTCAGGAGACTTGAATGCCAGTTTCTCCCTATTGTGTCACTCCTTTGCCCTAGTGTTTGGTTTTCAAGGGAGACATTACGGAATCTGTACGAAACCATAATCTTTGTTTAAAAAAAAAAAAGGAGCATGTTTGCAGGAAATGTGCTCATTGGAAAAGTTACATAAGTGTCTGCATTAGATTATTCTTCCCAAGTCTATCAAGAAAAAAAGTTACAATAAGAAAAAAAATCACGTTTTTTAAAAAGAACATTTACATGTTAACAGGCATTGACTGCACTATAATAGTTATTTATGTGAATAACTTTTAAGGACTGAACAGTTGAAGTATTGTTGGGGCTAAATTTTAGTGCATTGGCTTTAAGACACATACCCAGCAAACAACAACAGTGGTAGTTAACAGTTACAACAATGATACCAACTATGAATTTGACTTTCATTGATATCTTTACAGCCAAAGGTAACCGGAAGGAAAGAGAATGAAAGGTTGTATGATGATACTTTGAGATGGCTAAAGGACTTGGGAATAGAAGAAAAACAAAAGGCTTGCTTGAGTGCTGTGATGATGGAAAGGACTTTGTTCACCATTGTATTAACAATTTCTATCCAGAGTACTGCTGAGGCCTAGTGGGTATTTAGTAAAGATTTAGTGGATGAATGGGTGAAATGAATGAATGAATGAATGAATGAATGAATAGGCAGCACCTGGGAAGAGCAAAGGACCATAGCAAAGACTAGGTTTTCAAAATCCATACTTGAAGAATGACATTTGAGAGCTACATGGTCATCCAAAGACGGCCCTATGGAGGGCCATGGGCTGGACATTGTAATTCATCGATAAAGTCTTTGGTCCATCTGTAATATTCCTCCGTTCCAGCGGAGAAGCATGACAACACACACACACCAAAGAGACAACTGTCTCTTTGTACACACATCCCAACTTTATAAGATAAAGAATACTGCGTCAAGTAATTTAAAAATAAATATAGATTACGATAAGTATAAAAATATAAATATTCATTGATATTTAAATCAGGTACCATGTAGCAGCATATAAATATATAGGCACTCAACAAAGCATAGAAAACTTCTCCTGATTTTTTTTGTGTGTGTGTGTCAAATGAACTGCTGGTCACAGACATTGAGCACTCACTTCAGTATTGTTTTTAACAACTTAACTATTGGCATGTTGACCCGTAGAAACGTTCCCTAAAATAACCAGGTTAACTGAGTGGCTAAACCGTGGAAGCAAGCAGAAACAGCATGCTCCCCTCAGTTAAATAAAAGAACAGACAGCTTGGCTGGTTCAGTGTTTTGGTTTTATCAATTTTGGAATTCAAGTTGCCGAGAAACTCCTGCTAGGAACAGCGTAGTTTAGAAGTGTCTGTCACGTTACTCTCTTTTCTGTACACTAAGGAGGGCCTGTTTCAACTGGGGGCCGATATACTAATAGTTCTACCCAGCCTTATGCTACTTGAGGCCAGTGAGTGCACCCTTGGACAAGACTAGTTCACCTCGGGAATGAATGAATAAAATTTCTTTCCTGAAACATTGCAGAAAGGATACAGAAAAGTGAATGTCCCAAAATATTCATTTTCCTCAGGACCATGATATTGTATGTCTCAAAAGGAAATCAATGTGCATATTTCTAAAGGCTTCCAATCATTTTTCCTTTGGACATCCCACTGCCTTCATTGTCAGAAAAATGTCACTGAGCTTCCATGACTATGTAATAGGAACTGATTTATTTCTAACTTAATTTCTCTACCTGGAAAAAAAGGCTTGATATGATTTCATGTTTCCATCTCTCTCATCCAAATGCACACTATTCATACAGATGTCTGGGGACAATTTGACAATCTCTCAAATACATATATGCTCTACAGCTAACAGCTCACATCATTATCTTTATAAAACTGAATTTTAAGGCTAATAGTGGGGTTATCAGAACTTTACCTGGGGCGTCCTTTGACCATTTCTTTAATGATTTTGGTGTACGTTTAACTAATAGTGCTTTAAGAAATAACCCTATGTGCATTTTAATTCTCAAAGAAAGCTCATGTCCAATTGGAATATTCTATAATCCCATTGGAACTTGCAAAACCAGAATAAGCAATTTTGTAAATAAAAGCCAACATAACTTGTATCATCTTTGAGGTACGCAACCTAGCCTACTAGCATTTACAATTTAATAGGCTTGACAGAATCTTAAAATGAGGCTAGATTTGTAAGGTTCAATTCTATTTTTAAAACCAAAGAAGAAAATAAGGTTTTAAAGAGAATAACAAGTCTCCCTTAAGCACTGACAGTAACTTTTCACATCTTGCTAATCAAAATTTATGGCTGAGTCCAGCTGCCTTAAGGTAGAAAAAAATTCAAATAATAAAAGAGAGACAGTTCAGAGCTGGCTCTTGTTTCTGAGTTTGCAAGTTGCAGACGTCAGTCTCCCTGAGTGTTAATGTCTCTGGTTTTGATGACTGAAGATGCAGATGATATCCCTGAAGAAGGACACTGGAGGATCATCAGAGTTGTCCTCAAAGGCTTCAGGAACGTTCTCCACGCAGCAGCTCTCACAGACAACGTTCGTAGCAGAGGACAAGGAGACCCCTTTCCGTAAGCTTCAGAACATGAACAAGGTCTGAGTTGCATCACAAAAAGTTCCAAATTTTAGAACTGATCAGAAAAATTTTCCATGCCCTGTTCAAAACTCAAGAGGTGGAGAAATTAGTAAACACATTAGCGTTGTGCTGGACAGCACTGAAAATAAAACAACAGAAACCAAGGACTATCTGGTCTTGGTGGGACGATTCTTGACTGCTGTGAATGCCAGTCACCTCAGGAAACAATCTCAGGACTTGTAAGACGCTTCCCATACTTAGGAAGTTTGATTCATTGTCGTTTTAAGATATGTAACATAATTTCCTTCTAGCCAACATCTTTAACAAAATTTCGTCAAGACTTGTGTGTTATCTTGGTGGATATAGAAGTACGGTATATATACATAATGGAATATCATTCAGCATTTAAAAAGAAATTCTGTCATTTGTGACAATGTGGATGAACCTAGAGGACCTTATGCTAAGTGAAGTAAGCCTGGCACAGAAAGACAAACACTGCACGCCCTCACTCGTATTGTTCCCCAGAAATACATAATATATACAATAATTATTTGCCAATTAATAAAAAAAGAAACGATAAGTTATTTGCAATGACCAGAGAAGTGTAGCATCCTCTATTTTAAGAAACTAAACTTATTCTGGAGCCTCGTGATCAAAGATTGCCCCAGAGGTGCTTTGGACACACTACCAGGGTGACAGGTTACTTTTTTCTTCATAAAAACTCTTCTGTTAAAATCACATATGCCAATAGACAAAGTAACATAGAATCTTCTCTGATTCTAGCTCTTTACTGTAGCTGAATGAAGAGTGGAGAGTGTAACTGACAATAAATGAAGACTGAGAGAATCTGCCCTGAGATGGTGCTGTGGTAGTTACTACTTGTCACCTTGGCTACACAGTGCCCAGTTGTTTGTTCAAACACTAGATCAGTGTATTTTAATTTATAAATCTGTCATTTGTTCTGATTATACTGTATGTTCATTGTAGAAAATTGAAAAAACATAGAAAAATATGGCAAAAATTACTCAGAAGCTCATAGCAATGAAAAAATACCCCAGTTAAAATTGGTATCAAGTTTTAGTTTAACTTACGCATTTTTAAATTTTGGAGGTCACAATAAATACATCGATTGTTGTAAGGAAGTTAACACAGGACAAAGCATAGGTTGTTGATGAGAAGAACTGTGGAGGGCAGGTTGGTGCCAGATGAGACTTCCTTTCAATCTCTGTAAAAACATATTTATTCAACCCAGTAAAACACTTTTTGATCATGTCTGTGCTCATTGTCTCTGTTGTAATTGTTTCAGTTTCTTCTAAGAAAATAATTTACAATTATTAGCCTGGATTTTTTTGTTAAAAATTGATTTAGCTTTTAATTGTAATCATAGGTGAATTTTAAAATGTGCATTCATCATTTTTAATTCTATAATAAGAAGTGTGTTAGGCCATCTGTGCTCTGGAGTTCAGAAATGAAGATTTTACCCATCGGAAAAACGTTTAGTTGTGCCTTTTCACCTTGGCTGATCTGTCTCTTCCATCTCTGCTACTTGCTCTATCATTTTGTAGATTCTTTTCTTCTGTTCCCACTCACACAGAAGAACTTATCAAGTTGGCCCCACTGTCACTAGTTTAATATGCTGTGATGAACTTTGCTTCTCATTGCTTCTGCTGTCCCTCTGAATCAGCTGACAAGTATGCCACTTCTCTGCAGTCCTTTCTTCTATCACTCCCCAGTTGCCTGGTCACCTCAGCCTATTTGCTCCTAATGGCTTTCTCCTTTAGACAGAGGATATATCAACCTGGATCTCAGTAAGTACACCCCACACATTTCTAAATTATTTTCTGTTTGTGGTGCCAATGTTTTTCAGACACATGCTCTTCTCTGGCTTTTTATAATGATACTCTTAGTTCACTTTTTTTTGATGTATTTCTTTTTCACAAGTGTCATTTTTTGCAGTATTTTTTAATAGGTTCTATTTTTTTACCTTGATTACTGCCTGACTTTCTTACACTCTAAAATCTAAATGGATGGATTCCATTTCTGATCTTCAGAAACTATGTCACCGTGGTTCCTCCTGCTCTTGTTCCTACCTACACTGTGCAAATGAAATGCCTAAGATGCAATGTGCCACTTCCTGTCTCCCTTGCTCCACTTTCTGCTTGGCTATTTCTGGAGTGCTGCTGCCTCCAGATGAGCATTGGCAATGGTGGAGATCGGAAGTACGACTGCTTTGAGGAATATCAGCCAAGATGAAAAGGGAAAACTAAACATCTTTCTGATCGGTAAAATCTTTTATTTCTAAACTTCAGAGCACAGATGGCCCAATGTACCTTTTATTATAGAATTAAAAATGATAAACACACATTTTAAAATTCATCTATGATTATAATTAAGAGCTAAATGAATTTTTAACAAAAAAGAACACAAATTTTAGTAAAAGGTTTCTTGAAATGTGAAGAAACTTAAAACTATTAATATAAGACATTGATAGTAATATGCTCTGAGCTAATATTTGCTTTTATTTTATAGATAAGAGTGATTAGTGTTTATATTGTATTATAACAAATTATCATAAACTTAGTGGCTAAAGGAATCCAAATTTATTATCTTTTAGCTTGTTAGAAGTCTGCAGGAGCGTCACTGGGCTAAGATCAAGGTGTCAACAGGGTTGTGTTTTCTTGCCTTTTCCAGGGAGGAAGGCTGTGCTCCTTGGTGCATGGCCCCGTCCTTCATCTCCAAAGCCAGCAATGACAGGACAAGCTTGTTTCACGTCACATCTCTCTAACTTTTCTTCAGTCATCACATCTCTAACGACAGCTAGGGAAGTCTCCACTGGTAAGGACCCAGGTGATTACATCATGTCCACCCAGATAATTAAGGGTCCTTTCTTTATCTCAAGGTCCTTATCTTAGTCACATCTGCAAAGTCCCTTTTGCCGTGTGAGGTAACACATTCACAGGTACTGGGGATTAGGGTGTAGTTCTCTCTGGGGTGTCACTATCCTTCCTATCACAAAGAATAAAGTTAGAAAGCATATGTAAAGAACAGCAAAGTGGACTTTCCACCAGATTTATAACTATTCTGCCCTGTCATCGTTAAAGAGGGGGTTTATTTGTAGGCATCTCTGCTGTTTGAACTACAGTGGTTGTTATATAACTTTTAATCACCAATAACTTGGTGATTTTTTTTTTACTTGTTGGTTGTTGGAAATTACAGTTAATAATTATATGCCTGTGATAGGAAGTTGAATTTTGCAATATTTAGCCCATTGAATATTTCACTCACCTTAACACCGAGTGAAATAAAACCTATTCAGACCCTATTAGACTCAGGAAAAGCCATTCTTTTCTTCTTTGTACCTTTCAGGTAAAAATGAATGACAAGTAGAGTAGAAATATTTTTAGAATACTGTCCAGAGACTTGACTTTCTCCTCAATAAAGACCGTTCTTTCTGGTAGCCATCGATGTTTAGCCAGAAGGAAGAGTAGAGCGATCCACTGCTCTTGCCTTTCAATACTAATTAATGGTCTGTATAATCAGTGGAATTTCATCTAGAGTCTGGCCACCAACTGACTACACATTCTGGTTTCAAAGTAGGTGTTTTCCTCTTTAGGTCTTAATTGGAAATTAATGTGATTTTTTCAGAGGAGTTCATAGAAAACTAGTCAGATACCATTTTAAATCAGTATTTAAAAAATTTAGGCATTTAATTTTATTTAATTCCATATGTATTGAATTCCTACTATGTGACAGATGTTAAGACAATTAGATGCAAGGTCTGGACCAGCAAGTCAGCTTTCCCAGAAGAAGCATCTTCTACTGTGAAAGATTTATGCTGGTGGGTGTGAATGGCTGGACTTCCCGGGCCCTTGTCCACTGAGAGCTCCTCCATACGTTGCTGTCCTCTGCCATGATGGGACCCCAACCCTGAGCCCCACCCCAGGGTAACGCTGTGATTGGATCACCTGAAGAGCCAGGCAGAGGAGCCTTTTTTAACACAGAAACTTGCAGTGGAGGGGGTGGCATGAGGGCACCCATGCTGTAGCCAACTTCAAGGCGTCAGTATCAGACATTTCCCTTCCAGGACCGGAGACAAATGCATCATCAAAACCAAAGAGACAATAACCAGTGCTGCATCAATCATGAGGAAATTCAGAGGAAGGATTTATCTTTACACAGAAAAGGAAAGAGAGAAAAGAGTCAAAGCCACTAAATTAAACCAATTTCTTACATCTTAGATGTCTCATTGAAATATGTGATTATCCAGTTAATGATGGGAAAAAGGAAGTTTAATTTATACATTTTTTCAAAAATTCTACATTTTGAGGTATAGTACGGATGTAATTTATGATTTATCAATTTTTTGGTATGGAAAAGTATACTTGATATATTAAATGATTGATGTATTACTTGATGTATTACTTACATATATGATGTGCAAGTAATGATATTTATATAAAATGAGTATATAATACAAAGGAAAAGAGCAGGTAATAAACAGTATACAGAGGATATCCCTATGTAAAATGTGTAAGTGTATAAATATGCACAAAAGAAATTTAGAAATATGCCCCCAAACTTTTAACACTGGTAGTCTTTGGAAGGGGAGTTACAAGTGATTTTTATTTCTTTAGTCTTCAATTGTATTTGTTACTTGGATAGAAAAATATTATCACAATACTCACCCTTTAAAAGGGACCAAAAACAAACTTATAGACGTAAGTTGTAAAAACATCTTAGAGGAAATTAAGGAACTTCTTGTCTTTTGAGATAACAGTGGAAACTTTGTCTAAAAAAAGTCCTTAGCTCATTTCATCATTGACATTTTTCTGAAACAATGTGAATTGTTTCAGCTTTGATACTAGCTGGTGTTTCTAATAAAGAAGGTTGAAGCATAAAGAATACAAAACTGGAATTTTCCTATATATTTTAATAATCTGCAAACACAAATTCAGATATGGTTCCAGGGCGCTTTAATACATCCAAAGCTGGAGAATTGAGCCCTGTGAGATGAATTTTTCATGATAGACTGGCACAGCACTGCACTTTGTGGGAGAAAAATGGAGGAAGTCCTGCTGGAGGAGGTGGGCAGAGGAACTCGCATGCAAGGGGACCTCATGTGGGGTCAGTAACACTAGAAGGGTTGATACGGCCAAGTAGGCAGCTTGTCTGTCTTATATCTTCTCTTCATCTGGACAGCTGATGTAGAAAAATACTAGAAGACTTACAGAACTGTATTTTCTAGTGATTCCATGATAGAATAAATAGAATTTCCATGCCACGACAGAGCCCTAGACTGAAAACTATCTGCTTCTTCCTGAGATCCAGAGAAGTCCCATGGAAATACCGAGCCCCATGTTTGAGTGTCTCCAGGGGCATCATTCACAATAAACTATAACTGCAGTCAAGGCCACATTTGGAAAAACTCTTCCCTCAGCAAAAACACCCAGGAGAGGCACAATGCATATGGTATCACTCCCATGTCGTAGAGCGGTGATAGTATCCTGGGAATATCAAGTGCTTGGGGGGCTTTCATATTTGGGGGCCCACATCACACATAGAGATGACTGGATGAACAGCAACTTAAGTTTTTTCTATTCAAAGACACATTTATAAGTTTCAAGTAACTTTGTGGGTGTTTAGATTCAGATAGGCTAATGATTAGGGGTTGATTCATTAAAGTAATTCCATTGCTTTTAGCATCCCTGGGGAAATCGCAAGACACATTACTGTTTTGGAGCCAATCTCCACGAATAGGCCCCTAACTGGGACGGCGGGTCATCGTGGGGTGAAAGAGTTCCTTGCCCGGGAGACTGGGCATCACGCCTTTCACTAACAAGCACATTTTCAGATGCAGTTCATAGCTCAGCTTCTCTTAGCATCAACCACATGATAATTATAATTTTTTAAATGCGTTTGGACATCAATAGAGTTGGAAAAAGTCCTCGTGGAAAAATATTGTGGAAGGCATCCTTAATAATTCGTGCATCTTTCCTACTGTTGACTTCAAATTTATCCTGCTAAAGGTTTGTAAGAATGTACATTTCTCATTATCCTGGGGGTTTTTAACCCAGGATCTTTGTGATAGAGCATGAATTTAGTATCTCAGTATCATGTGAAGATGATTTGATTTTAGAGAATGAGAACTAAGATCACAATTCGTAGGCTTCACCATGGTGAATCAGATATGCCTGTTTTCTAAGGGTATTCCTTCTTCCTGAAAATATTCTGCATTCTGGAGTCTGGTGCCTGGTGAGTATCCATCTTAGCAGACTGACAGGGTTGGGGAAGTCTATAGTGATCTTTAAATATTTCAAATTTCAAGTTGGATTCTTCTATGAGCTTTTTTATGTTATTTCAGCATCCAGTGAAGTTCTTTAGAAGCCGCTACTTTAATTTTTATGACATGTGTTAATTATTTCAATGGCAATGACTTCCTTTGAGCCACGGTGCATGTCAATTTAGATGCCTCGAAGCACCACCAGGGAATATTTTGATCATGCACCGAACCTCCAAGGCAATTCTGTAGCATTCATCAAAGACCCCGGTTTTCAAAACTGTGGTATCAGTCAGGGTAGGCTAGATTATGCTGCAGTGACACAACACCACAGCTCAGTGGCGCTACACACTGAGAGTTTCTTTGTTGCTTGGACAAGTCTGCCGTGGGTCTTGGTGCCTGTCCAGGGTCCCTGCCCTCTGCGCTGTGGCTCAGGGTTTCAGGCCACTTGCTTGGATCCTGGGCATCTCTGTGTCAACATGTGCTTATGTCACAGTGGCCCCATCACACAGGAGAAGAGAGAAATGGAGAGGCAGTTACACACTTCAACCCGGAGGAGCATGCGTTACTTCCGTTTGCTCTTCTCGAGCCGCAAATACTCACACGGGCACCTTTCGCGTTGCAGCGAGGAGTTTGCTCCTGGAAGTGGAGAAGAAAGGAGTGCAGGTTGGTATAGAAAGCTCTCCCACTCTGAGAAGCGGAATACTTCTCTGAGATCAGGCAGCTATGGTTCCAGCCACATTTTCAGGGTTCACAGACTGGGCCTTCGATATCTATGTGAATCTCCCTTTGATGAGACTTTTCAGTGGCAAATACTTTTCCTCAGGAATAAGTAAACTTCAGTGAGGATCTTATATTTCTCGGCATATAAGTTCCAGTAGACAGGCTCGTAACATGAATTTCTTTAACATACTCCCCACACCAAACAGAAATTTTGTGCCATCTACAATGAGCCTATGTTTAGACATATGCCAAAGATCTTTTCATTCACTATATTTTAGGCTTTGTATGTTTCTTTGTAGGCTATAGCCATACTATTGTGTAACACGTTTTTCTCTGATTATGAAATTAGAAAAAAACCCAGTGTTCATTATTAACTTGAAATAAAAACAGATGTGAAAAACAAAGTAAAAAACACCCCTAGTTGCACATCTCAGAAATAACCGCAGTTATTGTTCTGGGATGTTACTGAGTTAGTAGAGTAATGTACAGTAGTGACCCGCCAGCAGTATATTCCCACGTAAACCCACGTGATGTGTGCTGGGAGTACAAAAGCTCACTTCCTTTCAGAATCACTAAAGAAATATGTTAAAAATAGATTCCTGGCCCACTAGCCAGGTTTAATAAATCAGAATTTCCAGGTATGCAGCTCAAGAATTTATAATTTTAACAAGCTCCCTGGGTATTTCTTATAAAGCCAACTCAGACCAATTCTAAAAATAGGTGTCTAGGAGCCACAGGTATATATCACAATTATTGATTCCGTATCATTGATTTCTGTCTTTCCCGCTCATGCCATATTCAACCCACCAGCAGGCTCTGTAGCTTCCACCACATCACGTATTTCAAATCGGAGCAATAGAACGACCTGTCCACCCTGCCACCACCCAGAGCAAAGCAGCGTCATCTGCTGACGAGACGACAGAAATGGCTGCCTCGATGGTTTCATGTGTTTCTGTCCTGCCTGGAGTCAGCGCCTAGGTCTGGTAACAGCATTACACTGCCTATACCACCCACCGGTTCCCACTGCAGTGACAATGAAATATAAAAGCACTTCCCAGGCGTATGATGCTCTATACCAGGGTTCTCAAACAGGAGGGCGTTTGGCAACATCTGGGTACACTTTTGGATGTCAAAACTGGAAGGAGTGGTGCTGCTGGCATCTGGCGGGTAAGGGCTGAGGACGCTGCTAAACACCCAACAGTGCCAAGGACAGCCCCACCCCGAGGAAGGGGCTGCCCCCATGTCGCGTGCTGACAGCGAGCAGCCCTGCCCTGTACACACTGGCTCTCCTCCCAGCCGCCCGCACTCACCATCAGACCATTTTCCTCAGTGTCCCTCCCCATCCGTAGACCTCACGTCCACGCCAGGCACTTTCTGGTTGCTTGGCGGAGAGCCAGGCTGCAAGTCCCAACCTGCATCAGATGTCGTGTGAGCGAGAAACGAGCTTGAGTGTGTGGAGGCACCGCCGCCGTCCCGGCGCTGCTTGTCCCACCGCGCCCTGTCCCAGCCTGGCTCACACTCGTAGCTCCGCGTGGGAACGTACTTCACTGACATGGCTTTTTATGAATAATGGTGGTTCCATTTCCCACTTAGGCTACACCGCGATTTACTTGATTTTTCTTCATTGAGAGAAGAGTTTGTTTTAGTTAAACTTAAATTTTTGCCACCTGTATGATCTCTGTGGGATCGAGACATATTTCTTCTGTCTCCCAGGTTGGACAGGGAGTTCTCAACACCTGCTCTTTTGTGAGTCAGTGAACTCATGTTCATCTTCTCCATGCATTCCATTCCTTTATGATGTTCGAACACGAGCTAAGGAATGCCTCCTGAGATGCCTATAGTACGTTTCTTAGCATTTCTGATCCAGCTCTGGAAGGCGGTATTGACACTTGCTTTGGCGGATGGTTGAGACCAAAGGTGTCAAAGTGGCCAGAGGGGTGCATCTCACGTAGCAGGTGCTTGATCAGTCTCAGGGCCATGGTCGCTGTGGCCTGGGGTGGACACAAATCAGAATTTCTTTTTAAACATTTTTTTTAGGTCGACTATAATAATAGTACATATCCATGGGTACGTAGAGATGTTTCAGTGCAAATAATGTGCAGTGGTCAGATCAGGGTAGTTAGCAGGGGCTGAGCAATTGATGAAAATCAGAGAAATGAGCCTCCTCTGCTGAGACTTTTTTATGCTGCGGAAAGAGAGAGATGGAGCTGTGCTCAGACAAAAATAGAGGGAAGGGAGAAAATGCTGCTTGTTTTGAAATTTCGATTTAAGGAGATTTCAATTTAGTTTTGGGAACTCTGAGAGTAATTCAGTCCCTGAACTCAAAGGTCAATGCTTGTCTCCACTTTCTGAAGATTTGAGGGGTTTTTTTTGCTACTATCCCAGGAACAAAGATGACATCTGGATCCCAGGGGGCAAAGATGATACCAACTTTTCTGGTAGCGTCTGCTCTCTTCGTGATCAGAGGACACCAGCAGGGAACGCCGTGGAGGTCAGCTTCCAAGCAGGAGCCTAAATTCACATTTCTTATGTTTTTGCTACCCATAGAACAGCGACTTATCTTTAATACTGTCTAATGTTAGATAGTTTTATAAAAGGGCAAATTAAATGAAAAGCCCCAGTAAAATAGACATTTATTGTTGGCTGTAAATCAGAATTTTGTCTGGGACATCCTCATGGTAAACTAGGAGAGAAACTATAAATTGCAGAATGCTCTCTGGTGAAACAGTTAAACCTAGAAGGCTGTTTTGTTTTTACAGGAGAAAATTGGAGAAATTTAGAAGGTTTCAATCATGTCAAGCTTAAAAGTTTGGCAAAAACAAAAGTATAATTTGCAGCTCCTCTGATTGCTTACAGAAACCTAAAATGGATATATTTTCAAATTTTCTCCCAAAAAGATTGCAAAAGTGTTTCGGGTATCTAACTCTGTCATATCTATTGCCACATACAATAAATTTGATAGTTTTGGTTTAGAGACTTGATGGAAAGAAAGTAACTGAAGAAGAATGATGTGGGATTTTAAAGTATTTCATTGCCACATACTTCGTTGTCCTGGCAGTGGCTTTATTTTGAAACACTGTAGAACCCTGATGAGGTATGAGGAGAGACAGCCTAGGAGCAAGTCGATTTCCAGATTGGCATCGGCAGAGACGTGTCAGCTGAAAGGACGGAGCAGGGTCTGCGAGCCCAACCGGAGCTTTTCCTGACCCAGCATTTCAGAATGTTCTCCTTTGAAAGCATCTGACTGCAGACCATTAGGAAGTTGCCGTGGGACATTTTCCTGAATGGAATTCGCAACATGACAGCGGGCTTACTGATGTGAAGAAACTTAATTACTTAGGTTGAAATGTATTTTGTTGTCTGGATGGTTTTAAATGTTCAGAAGAAAACGGGTTGGGTAATTTAGGAAGACATTTTGGTAAAGAATCCTTCCACATATTGGCTGGAAAAGATGAAACAAGAAAAGCTGGTAATGGCTTTACTTCAGGAACACAGGAAAGCAAACGTTCCTTCATAGAGAGCTCACAAAATCTAACATGTCATAGATCAATAATCTCTACATATATTCTGTATTTATTTGGGTCTGTTCTCTGCTTGGGGAAGAACAGCTCACAGTTTTCATTTTACGTACTTACAAGGCTTTTGCAAGTATCGAGGTGTCTCACCAGCTTCTCGCAATACCCCCGTAATATAGGCACGTGCCCCCCACTTTTATAGACGAGACAACCGCGCTGCAGAGAGGTGGAAGGAGACCCTGGACCGTGCCGCCAGTCAGTGATGCAGTCAGCCTCTCTCGGACGCTCTCTGCTTTGTGGAAGGTGGCTCTGCAGGGACGGTGCCCCCTGCCCATGTCGACGGGGGCGGGAATTGGTGCATAGGTCAGTCACAAGTGGCTCAGTGGCTCCTCCAGACATAGGCTGCAGCATCTTGATGTTATGAGATAATTTTTATACCTTGTTAATCTTAAGAACCTCCTTGCAAAAAGTACAGATTCCTGCACCCTCTCCCCCAGGAAATTTTGGTTCAATAGATCAGTGCCGTGACCCTGGAATCTGTATATTTGAAAGTTCACCTTATGTTTGAGTCTGTCGGCTGCTATTACGGAATACCATAGATTAGGCGGCTTACAAATAACAGAAATTTACTTCTGACGGTGTCGGAGGCTCAGAGTCTGAGACCAGTGTGCCAGCACCTGCAGGTGGCAGCGCTTTCTGGTGGGTAGGTGGCACCTTCTTGCTGTATTCTCACATGGTGAAAGGGGCTTCGGAGCTCTTTGGGGCCACTTTTATAGGGCATTAATCCTCCTAATTTTGAGTGGGACACACACATTGAGTCTGTGGCACCTGGCAAATCCTGATCAAGAGCATCTTATTGTAAACATATTTGCTGGTTAGTTGAGTTAGAAAAGGAGGGCAGGACATCTCTGGGCTTTGTTGCATTTAACTGCTGTGACCTACACCTGGCAGTTGTGCCGGTGGATGTCATAGTTACCTCTTGCTTATTTTCTTTATGTTAGTCTTTTTCACCTTTGCCTTCTTTCTATTTTTTTTTTTTTGACAAATACAAAACAAAAAAAAAACACAAGGAGAATAATAAAACAGTCATGCAGTCATGACGACAAACGCCACCTTTTGATATTTGTGTCATGTATTAATTTAGAGCAGGAAGAGTGCCGCATTGGCAATGAACTTGAAGTCTGCCTTCTCCTGCTGCAATGTGCTACCTGTGTTTGCCCTTTCTTAGCCGGAGCTGTCTTCTCAGCACTATCATACGACCATTTCACATGAAATAAATGGTCACATGGTTTGCTTAAAAATCAATTTTACTTACTGTGAAAACATGATTTGACCTAACTCTTATCTATAAAGAAATGGAAAAAATGACCAAATCCCTCACCTTGCAAATCTGTCCCCATCAATAACTAGCTCACCCGCCGACACCCCAGCCCTTCTTCCTGCTGCTCAGAGGAGAGGAGGGCAGGTAGAAGCCCTGGAAATGGCCCTGCTTCCTACCTGGAGGAACAGCGTTCTTACATGATGTGGGACTGAAATAGTTCTACGTTCCTAGTTCTTTGAAAATTCATTTTATGGACTGCTTGCTGTTAAATATAAACGTGCAAACATGCACGCTCTCCAATTAGGCAAAGCACAACTCCAGCTGAAGTTCCAAGCCTCTCAAAGTGTCTGCCTTTGAACAACTCAGCACAAATTTGTGTTACCTCCTTTAGTCAGCCTGAATTCACAGAAATTGCATTTTATGATACCCTGTGGTCACCGAAAATTGCCTACCATTAACCTTACTTACCCATAAATCACTGGAATCGCTGCAGGTAATTTTAGAGACATGTGGGTGGGCTGGGGTAAAAAAAGGTCAAATGAAAAGCCAGCGTTTTCTGGAGGTCCCTTAATGCAGATTGCTTCTAAGGAGTCCAGAAAGACCCCATTTTTTTTTTTATTTCAGGCATTTCACTACCTTACTTCCGATAAAGTGATGACTGCTGCGTTCAGAGAGAAACGAAGCATCTGGCAGTTTCACTTACATCGTGTTTTTATTTTTTGATGTAAATCTCCCGTTGTCTGCACAGCACCCATGCACATGTGCAAGGGGGCATTTCCGTCCCTTCCACACCGTGCGGAATGGAAAGCTGAGCAAGGACACGTGCTCGGCCAGGAGCACACCCGACAAACGAGAAAGCTGAAACAGACACTGACGTCTCCCGCCCGGTGCTTTTCCTCTCAAATTACTATACTTCACCAGAAAGTCTCCTTAGGTGATTCTGTATCTGAGAGCACAGATAAAAATAGAGTTTACAAAGGTCCTTCTGGAATGTTCAAGACCCTGAATGCCACTATGTTAGTATTGCCAGGAAGGAGGGCAGAGCAACACCCCCAGAGTCAACATACTCTATCTGGTATTTGCTTTCCTGCCTCTTATCTCCTAGATGGGTACTAATGGGGCCAAGTTATTCTCTGGCTTATGTTTAGCATGTCCTCCAAAAAGTTAACCTCAGAGGCTTCCTAGGGAAGTAGTGATGCTCGAAACTTGGTCATCCAGAGGTGCTTCATTGGGGTTGGCTTTTCACAGAGGTGGGCATCTGATGGAGCCTGTTCCAACCAGGCGCAGCTACACCCATTCCAGCAATACTGGGGACTCGCCTTGTGAGGCTGCAGCCGTCCTCCACTGTGCAACAGAGCAGACTCAGACCAAATTCTAACGACAACCCTGGCCTTGCTGGCAGGACTGTGCCCGGGGCCTACCTCAAACAGCCTTCCACTCAGAAGACTGTGTCCAGCTGAGCTCAACTGGAAGCATAAGATGCCTTCTTTATGGACATGTGCAGAAGAGTATTTTTAATATCTCTCCATTCAACCTTCATCCAAGCCTCCACTGAGAAAAATAGTATTGCAAGAAAATTATCTAAATGGCACCCAGACCCAGACACTCATAGATAAATCCTGAGATCAAGGCAGATGAGCAGAGAGCTGGCTAACACCACTGGGTCAGGTTGTCCCTTCCTTCTGAGCACAGATGCTCACACAGTCACATGTCCCACACACATGCACACTCACACCCACACTCACACACATATTCACACTCTAGCATACACTCACACAGATACACGTGGGCACACTCACCACACACATACAACCACACGCATGTCCACACTCCCATGCAATCCACACTCACCCATGCACATATTTACGCTCATGCATTCACTCACACACATCTAAACACATATTCACACCACCCACGTATGCACAACCACACACACACACACACACACACACACACACACACACACACTACATAGACACCACACATAGGCACATGCAGCAGCGTTTCCTCCATGGAATGGCACCTGCCAGGGCCACCTCCTGCCCTGAGGCCTTGGTAAGAACCAGCCCAGCGTGCCCTGAGGTGCCCACTGGGGCCTCAGGTGCTTGTGAAGGGCACGGCCGATGCTCTGTGACAACGTGCAGACTATCTCTTTCCCATGTCTGTACCATGGAGAGCTGTAAATCAATTTCTAGATAAATTTTACAAGAGTCACAGAGAAATCTGCTAGGGAGAAACAAGCTACATCATTAATATTATTTGTTAGAAGTTGCAACATTCGGGAGAAAAAGAGAATTAAAGAAAAGCAAGCACAGAACAAAATTTCTTAATATTCAAGTAAAATCTTATGTTAATTAATATATCATATTAATTATGTTGTACAATTAATATAATATATAGCATTGTGTATTAATTATTATGTATTTATACATATAGCATATTATAATTATCATATATAATATATTATATAAATAATATATTAAAATATGCAATACATAGTATAATTATACATATACAGTATATATGTTATATATACATATACAATATGTGTAAATAGTATACATATGTAGTATAATTTGATGTATGCAGTATAATATGTATTATCTACATAATATTTTCATATTATCTGTATTACATGTTATATCCATTATGTATAATATGTAACATAAACTCGAAATTGATAGAATGAGGCTCTTTTCCCCTCATGTTCTCGTGTCCGTTACCACTGCAGGGATAGTGTTTCTGGAATGACTCCTGTTGAATAAGAAAGGATGTCAGGGACGCACGCACAAGTATCTTGTTATTTAAAATTCCTACAATCAGAGAATGCTACAGCTGGAATGTCTAGTTCAGCTCTTTTGCAGTTTAAGGAGGAAGAAACAGAATTCTAGAAAGACAGTATTCAGTCAAAAACTGCTCAGGAGGTGAGAAGCCAGGTGGACCCCAGCCCTGCGCTCTCCTCAGGGGCTCCTGCTACCCTCATTGCACCCTTCCACCTGGAGGGCGCCTGAGCTTCTGAGTTACTGACTGGGCCCCTCCCAAGGTGGTTTCAGGTGTAAAACCCGACACAGTGATGCCAAGCTCCCTCCAGACTCACTGTCTTAGCTTCCCTGTTCTCAGACTGCTCCCTGCGCCTGAGCAATTAGGACATGGGGAGGTCCCCATGTCCAGGGACACATACGCTTGGAGATTCTTAAGTACGTGTTAGTTATTAGCCTCTTCTAAAGCCCCTGGGTTCTGGTGAAGATTCTCTTTGAGATGAATCTGAAGCAGATAGCTCTACAAGTTTGGATGTTAAATTTTGACATGTTTTGGAAAAACCTCCTTTCATTTGAGTCATAATACGAAAACCGATCGCCTGTAGCATCTAGCAGCAGTTATTAGTAGAGATGTCTTATGATAGCAAAGTAATCAGTGTTCTTCACCAGAGATAAGGCACCAAGGCATAAATGTTTCCGATAAACCTTTTGTTCCCCAGTAGCATCCAGCACGGGCCTTGGGGGAAGGAGGCAGGTATGGGGCCCAGAAGGGTCAGAGATGAGGCTCCTACAGCTCCCGGCCCACAGAAACCACCCCCTGCAGAGCCCAGTTCCTCCGCCCCTGACCTTAGAGCCAGGCTTGGTTCTCAGCTTCTCAGCGCTTTTAGATGTTTCCCCATTTGATTTTCTTTTGAATGAGCTCATGGCCACCCAGCGTGTTTACCAAGTTTTGTTTGAGTGTGCCTCATTAGGGCCTCCAGGAGTTCCGGGGATGAACTTGCTGCCAAAATGATTAAGCCTCTACTTGTTTGCGGGGTGGAAAGGAGGCTGCAACGCTTCCCCTCTGCAATCCTGTAGTTTCTGAGACAAAATTGAAACCGTTTTTTTTCTTCTGACAACCAATCAGGGGGCAGAACAGGAGTGAGCAGAGAGGTGAGAATTCCCTGGAGACATTCTTGACCTTCACATACGGGGTCCTGGAGACAGTCCTGGAACCTGATGTCACCAATCAGCAGGCAGACTGAGGTGGGACCCAGGCAGGGGTAACTTCGGTTTCCACAGACACGCGGCTGCAAGCCAAAGGCAGCCTGCATAGTTGGGCACAGCCCTCCCAGAGAGCAGGGCTCTGTTTATCCCTGTCCCCGAGCCTGTCACCCACCCATGATGACACTCTCCTAAACCATTGTCTGCTGTCACGTTTATTTCCTTTGCAGGAGCAATGTCCTGTCTGCAAGAAGTTTTTCCTGACTCACTTCACCCCATACACCACCCACTTCTCCCACCTCCCCGCCACCATTCCTTTGCATAAATATCTCATGCTCCACTTTCTGTACGTTTTCAGTGGTTTCTTTCAGATTAGGCACACCCTTCCTCCCAGCCTGAGAGCCCCATTGTTCCAAAAAACACATCATATTTTTTTTTATTTATTTATTTTTATTTTTTATTTTTTTTTAAAACACATCATATTAATATACATTCCGATGATCCTCTAACACACTTGCTGGTCCTGCCGGGCACTCTTACAAGTCTTACTGTCCATGGTATCGAGTCTCCCTGTCGAGGTCCTGTTGGCTCGTGGACAGAGAGGGGAGTGTGTCTGGCTCTCTCAGCACCACACACAGCATGTGAGGCACAGTCTCTGGGGCAGGTAAGTGCCCAACAGGGCTTTGTTGAATGAGTTACTGAGGGAAAGAATGTGTGGATTAAGTAGGCAACAGCCCAGTTATCAGCAGAGGCCCCACTGTGAGATGTCCCCTGGTGATCTCACACCTTCCACCTTAACCAGCGCTGGAAGCCCAACCAACCGGCCCCCAGATCTCAGCTGGAAATGGCTTTTCCAGACAGAGCCGGAGAAACCTCCGCAATGTCTGAAAACTGACACCTGTGGCTTATTTTTGACTTCCCCCTTGTGACAAATTAATGCATACCGCTTGTAGACAGTTAAGAAAGGATTGAAGTAACACGGAAACTGGTTATAATCTGATAACCCAGAGATGACAATGGTTAATATTTCACATGCTCGGTAAGTTTTCTTTTGGTCTATTCTATATTCATTACCCCATTGGTGTCCTTCTTGCAGAGTCATTTTTGGGTTCTTTTTCCATTCACCATTGTGTTCTTTCAAACTTCTTGTGGCTGTGTTAAAATTTAGAATAATGCTGACACATCAACACATCCGCTGTTTAAATTTTGGGGGGCCGTCAAAGAAACCTGGAACGTCTGAGATGCCCTGAAGACTGCAGTCTACTTTAAAGGCGATGCCCCCAAATCTTTCAACCACAGCATTTTGTGTGGGCCAACCTGGCAGCCTCAAAGAGCAGGGGCTCCACCATCCTAGGTACAGAGTGCTCATCCAGCAAAATAGTAAATATCTCATTGGCTATAGCTCTGATTACGGAAATAAATAATGCTCTCATTTCCCTTCAAAACAGTTTGCTCACTGGACAGTGTACTTTCCGCAGGGCCACTTTCCTGATTCAGTCCCGAGGTGGCCTGTAGTTGTTGAGCAGGGAGGACCGCAAGTCCACAGGGAGCTTACGGGGAGAAGAACTTTGACAAGTGCCTCCTCTCCCAAGAGTAGGGAGAGTCACGATCTTTCCTCCTTCCCTCTTCACATTCTCCAAGGCTTTTTTTGTGCCCATTAGCCAATCTTGTTTAAAACACCATGTCCTATTTTTACAGCACTGCTAGACTACATTCCAGAAACAGCCATTACAGTATTATGTTGGCAGTCCCATCGAGTGCATTTTCTGCATATTGGGGGAAACGGTCCTGGCCAAGTAATTTCCCTTATAGAAAAGGTCATTCATTAAAATATGATGTGATCATTTGTATAAACAGTACTGACAAGCTTGGTCTAATTTTTCTCTTCTTTTTGACATTCTTTTTTTTTTTTTAATAAAAACACACAGTGCTTTTCTTACATTGCTTTCTTCTTTAGTTTTCTTTTTAGAAAACAATATATCCATTTGATAGCTTAGGGCAATTACAGTAAGAGGAAACACTAGTAAGAAAAATGGAATGGGGGAAAAGAAGTAGGAGTAATTTATGGCTTCTTTGGGGTGAATATGAAGAAATGTAAACAATAAATAATTTAAAATTAAAAAAAATTAAAGGCAGCAGGCAGCACATAAAATGCGGATGGAATCAGGTAGCACACAAGGCAGGGCTGAGCTGGAAACACAAAGAACATTTATTCACAAACCAAGGCTATTCCTTTAGACAGGCCTCTTGGACAAGACTGCTGTCTCGTGCTGGTTTTCTTTCTGTTCTGATGACAACATGGCCAGCCAAGTGCTGTCTAGCATGGGCACCGCTGTGTACCTACCTTGCCTTGTTCGTTTATAACCCTGGATGCTAATCCCTTCCCACTTCTTTCCTCTGTTCCTTTCTCCTAAACACAAACATGCGGAGGCAAATGTCCAGGCAAATGCCTGGGTTTGAAAAGGGCTAATATTCCATAATGGAGCTATAGTGTTTTTCTGCGGTCTTACTACCTTTCTTTCCTTGAGATATATTTGCATTTCATTTGTTATCCATGGTAAGGATCCAAGCGTCCGTAAGGGCACATTCCTTGGTGATTTACATTCACTGACTCACATGAAGGTTCTCATCCATCCTCCAGACTGTCAACATATTTGCATCCTGTCCTCACTTCTCATTGTTGCATGATGAGATGAACCACTGTTGGACGGAGGAACTGTCCAGCTAATTTTAGAGAACAGAGGAAGTGATTTCATATGCCTTAGTTCTGCTTCCCAAAAATGAATGTGAGCCAATCAGGACAGAGGTCATACTCCTCCTATGTCCCCTCTGCACAGCACTGGTGGTTTGTGCCAGTAACGCTGCCCTCACACCCTCCCCAGTCCTCCGGAAACGTATCCTTCCCCAGTCCTGCTTTTGTCATTCGCTCGTCTGCTTTGCTTCAGTACTTTCAGTAGATCCTTGATACCTGCAGCGCAGAGCGTGCTTCAGGATCCCATTTCCCAAAGCCCAGCAAGACTGCGTGCACACCCAGAGTCTCCGAGACAGGGAGTGGGTGGCAGGAGAGGTCAGTGGGAAGAGGGAGCTGGCGCTGGCCGGACATTTGCACTTGAGCTCTGAGCGCCCCAGGACTGTGACTACTCTGCGGGTGAGCTGCGTCTGCTCCCCCAAGCTTGAACTGGAAAGTGCAAAGAAGGCAAGAACAGAACAGAGACGAATGTATGGACCGTCCAAAATAGTGTAGGGAAAACAATTCTGAGTTCTATTTTATAAATTTCCTAGTAGATCTGAGGCTCTGCCCACTACTGCTCATATAGGAGCTTCTACTATGTCCTTTTAGTGCTTGTGTGTGCACCTTGTGTGTGTGTGTTCCACTCAGCACAACAGTAAAATTAATTAGTTAATTAATTGTGTCTAGGTTTTTGGAAGTTAAAGCCAAGTGATTTTTTTTCCTCAATTTTGAAGATGGCATGGATATGAAAAAAAACGTTCATCAGAATAATGTTTTCAGAAAGAATTAGATACTTTAAATCTCAAATCAAAGGAATTCAAGAAATTGTTTTATTTAGTGTTTTAAATAGATACACATACTATTCTTGAATTTTAAAAAAATAGAGTCAATATTGTAATAATATAAATTAACCTAATGAAACTGAAATAAAATAAACATGAATGAAATAGTGGAAAGATACTAAATTATAAGGCAAGATATATATATATAAAACCTTGAGAGGCTAAAAAATGTTTTCCTCAATTCTCTAGGAAGGATCTGAAAGTTAAAAGTTGCATGTGGTTGTTAAAAAGAAGCAATGAGTTAATTGTGATTTATTAACAAATGCACAAATATATATACCATTTTTGTTGTTTTGATTCCTGCTTTCAACTCTTTGGATATTGTTGGATACACCACACCGGCGTGACTTAGATTCAGTTAATGGGTCCACATTAGCCCTGGCTTCTGCTGTTTGACTACCCATGACTCCATGATTGGTTCTCCTTCTTCATCCGTCCTCTGTCATTCAGGAACCCACGATTTGTACATTATGAAGTGATGATATTAAAGAGACAGTTGTAAATTTTTAAAGATGTGAAAATCTCCAAGAAAAATTTTATTTCTGGGAAAATAAATTGACTCAGGATGGAGGATAACAGATTGATAACTAAGGCATGAATTAAATAAACGACAAAATTTACCTCCAAAAATGTCTTGGTGGAAGCATGTGGCAGAGACAGTAGAAGAAATCCCCTTTGAGTATTAAAAAAAAGGGCCTGTTGTGGTGGTTCATGCCTATAATCCCAGCACTTTAGAAGGCTGGGGCAGGAGGATCGCTTAAGGCCAGGGCAACACAGTGAGACCCCATCTCTACAAAAAATTTAAAAATTAGCCAAGCATGGTGGTGCACACTTGTAGTCCGAGCCATGGGGGAGGCCAAGCCAGGAGGATCCCTTGAGCCCAGGAGTTTGAGGTTGCAGTGAGCTGCAATGATGCCACTGTACTCCAGCCTGGGTGACAGAACAAGACATTGTCTCAAAATAAAGAAAGAAAGAAAGAAAGAAAAAAAGACAATCTACCATCACTAATGTTATATATCAGCACCCTGGAAGTTCTAACCAATGCAATACAAGGAGAAAAAAGAAAGGAAAGATCTAAATGTGAAAGATAACTTAGCATTGTGAACTAAAAATAAAATTCCAAGCCCCCCACCCCCCACTTAAGAGGCCCCTCTCAGCCAAGGGGACCCCAAAGGAACCTTAAAACTGAGCTCCCAGCCATGACAGGATGAGAGGTTGGACACGCATCATTTTACCTGCTAAGGGCCAGACCACTGTTCTTTCCTGACAAAAGATCACCAACCACGAAGTGGTTTTAATACTCTGTAGAACATGTGCAGGGGTTTCTGTGTCCTTGTTTCGCCTGTTTGACATGGAGGGCGGCCATTTTTAATCATGGACCCTGTAAACAGATGGAAAGCCCCAACGTGTGGGCACATAGTTCTCTTTCCATAAATATTCATGACTCCTCCTATAGCTTGTTCAATATGTATGTTTAGCCACCGGCTCCACATAAATTCCTGTCCGCATTGTCCCTCCTTGAAGCACGTGTTCCTGGCCTGTGGCTGGGAGCCTTGCTGTCCAGCCTGCTGGAGTGGCCGCCATGGGCTGTATGTAAACCCTTTATGAGAAATAAAGCTCTCCTTTCCAAATTATAAACCTCATTATTTTCATTCGGTTAACAGCATTATGTGAAGATAATGGATTGACTATAGATAACGGATTGGCTGCTGAAACCCTATTTTAAGTTAAGTTTGATTTTAGTAAAGCAGTTGACACAAAACAAGTATGTTAAATGTAGCAACCACTTTAGAATATGCAATGTGGTGTCACAGTGTACATTCAGAATGTTGTGCAGCCATCATGCTGGTTCATGTCTCTGTACTACCTTTGAAATTTTTAAGTCCAAAATTATTCAAAAATAAAAATTAATGGTCGGGCACGGTGGCTCACGCCTGTAATCCTAGCACTCTGGAAGGCCGAGGCGAGTGGATTGCTCAAGGTCAGGAGTTCGAGACCAGCCTGAGCAAGAGCGAGACCCCGTCTCTACTAAAAAGAGAAAGAAATTATCTGGACAACTAAAAACATATATATAGAAAAAATTAGCTGGGCATGGTGGCACATGCCTGTAGTCCCAGCTACTTGGGAGGCTGAGGCAGGAGGATCACTTGAGCCCAGGAGCTTGATGTTGCTGTGAGCTAGGCTGACGCCACGGCACTCTAGCCAGGGCAACAGAGCCAGACTGTCTCAAAAATAAATAAATAAATAAATAAAAATTAACAAAAACAATTAAAAAATAATTTATAAGCCAAACACAAAATGTCAGTGGCAGAAGGAAAGTCCTGGTGTTTTGGGTTATACAACCTAGAAGAGGAGCAGAGTCTCCCGAGGTGACAGAGAACATGGTCCTTGCTCTGCAAAGTCAGAACAGAGAAGCAAAACCGTCTTCCCTTTCTGTTTCAGGTTTCCCAACCCCTAAAGCAAAGGCTCATTTATGAGATTGCAAAGAAGAAATTAAAGGAAGTAAGAATAAGGAGTGTTCATTAATATGGTGATATGAAGCTACCTTTAGAGACAGATTCAGGAGAGTCTATGTAAGATCGATTTCATTGCCTTTTTGGGTAGTAGAAACCAAGAACCCCCTTGGCAACACGATGTCTGTTTAATTTTGCTAATGTTGTTACTGTTGACCTGTTGAAGAACTAGCTGTAAACAGGGTTCAGTTTTCATGGATTCTGTTGGTTCCCTTACTTGATGGTTGATCGTAGAAATTAACGTTCTCGAAGCAAAGAACTACTTTTAAGCATTCTTCCATGAACTCATCACTTGAGGAACAGTGATTGTGCGATTAACATTGTTTGAATTTTTCCATTTTGTTTTAAAATTTTAGAAGAGTAAAACAGAGTGAAAGGGGACTCTGAGTAGCTCCCTAAATCCCTTTGTCACTTTCATGTCAATTAAACTCTATAGGGCACCTCATATGTGTAAGATGAATCATAAACTGTTCTGAGGAGTCTGCTGTGTTTCCATTACTTTTAATGAGATCAGCTTTCCTCATGCCATTAATGTCCCTGAAATTAGACATTTTTTTCCCAGAAACAAGCTGGAATAGGGAGCTACTCATGTGAGAGCAGTGTGGACTGTGGGGAGGAGTCTCAGGAAAGTAGTTAAACTCTTCATCTGAAAGCTTCTCTAGGACACAAGGATGTGGAATGCAGACACCTCCTCCCCAGCTTCCCCAAACGTGTTGAGCACAGAGTATGTGCAGCGAGCAGGGCAGACACCCCCTCACAGGGCCAGCTTTTCTGTCCAGGAAGGTAGAGAAGTAGGTACGCTCACTGATGAGTAAGTGCTCGAAGAAAATCTGGCAGAGTAACTGGGTGGGTGAGTGGTAAGGGCTATTTTATTTGGAGAAACCAGGAAAGGTCTCCCAAAGTATATGGTACAGGCAGTAAGCCCCAAGTTCTGAGAAGGAGCTAACTGTTTAAAGATCTGGGGGACTTCATCTGAGCAAAAGAGAACAGAAAGCGCCAAGTCCTGAAGCTGGAAAAACACATGAAAGGACTGGGCATTTGGGTTTGGATACAGCCTGATGCCTTCTAAAGGCCAAGGTTGGCAGCGAGAGGGCTTAATTTAAAATTCTCAGAAATTCGGTTCAGCATGCACAATAAAGTAAGGGGGAAATGCGTCTAAGAAACCATAAGCTTCCAGATTGAAATGACACACATAGACTTGTCAATTCAAGCAAAATTGGTCAGATGTGCACTTGCTAGTAGGATTTAGTAAATATGGATTTGCCATCCTGCAAATCATTTTTGTTGAAGTAGCCCTCTTCAATATATGTTCTCTAAATGCTGCATTCTTTCATTAGCTGTTAGAATGGCTTTATCGTTTGAATTTCACATGATCCATTTATTAACACATGCAACAGTGTTGCAATATGTAGCACTGTTTTCCATGAAAACAGACAAGCAACTTACAAAGAACTGTGTACAATGGAGTTAGCTGACCAGAGTGTGTGCAATGCAAATGACTGACAGGCTCTCTTACATGAATGTGAGGATGACAGAAATGGATTTGATGATTATGTGGGTATGGATGGTGCTTTTGCTTTAGGTGGTATTCTGAGTGGGACAGAATAGGGCGCTAGCCTGATTCTGCGTCTTACATCTGCTAGGCTCTGATAGAAAGTGGCAGCATCCCCCGTCCCCACCAACCCACCCTCCACACCCTGTAAGAGCTGGGTCAGGATTGATGACTTGGGCAATTTGCTGTATTGTCACTGGTATGACTGTGGACATCAAAGCTCAGAGAAGGCGGCCGTTGGAACACCACTCCCTGGCCTTTATGGGAAATCCAATGCTTGATTAAAATTACTTATCTTCACATTTCTTTGGGGCTCAGAATTGCGCTGGAGAGGAACACCCTGGGGCAGCCAATTCATTCACCTTCCTCCGGCCTGTTCCATGGCCCTGCTGGTTAGAAATGTGTCTGGACAGGAGAGGGTGCTGCCAGGATCAGAAAGGACTGGATTCCAAGCCCCAGAGAAATAATGATGTCAATCAGTTGCTATGCTGGTAACTTTTTACCATTCTCAGAGTATCCGATACCTCTTACCAGCTCTCGGGAGGCTCCAAATGTAATTAAAGACATTTATGTGCTTCAAGTGATCTTCTAGATTTTTGCTTCTCCTGTTGCTGTGATTGCACTTTTAAAATTATTTTCCATGTAGGCCAAATGCACTTTACTGCAAAATATGCATTTTGTTCATACTCCTTGGTTCGACAAAGAATGGTTGGGTGCCGCGCACTGTACTGGGGTAGGGAAGAGCCTCTGTGGAACTCAGGGGGAAGAGACGAGGACAGCACAGACCCCACTCACTGACACGTAGCATGGTGACTACCCATGTAGGAACGGGAGCGAAATGCCCTGATGATGAAGAAGAGGCAGCAAGCACGACAAATTCTGACCCCTAGATTCCCCGAAAAATGGGATCTCCTTTTATCTGGTTCTCATGATTACAGCCAGGCCTGGGGACCAAAAATTTGGGGAAGAGGATGAACAATTCAGCTTAATACTTTAATGTTGCCATTCTTAACGGAGGAGCCCCCTGTGTAGCTCTTGCGGTTTGGTACGAAAACATCTTTGTTCCCCTTTCTGCCTGTTGCATACTCAAAGCCAGTTCCTCTGAATGTTGGCAAATACAGAAGAATGAGAAATCCCAGATGTCTATCCCTTCACACTTCAGATGGTCAAGGGTCACTCAGCTCAACATGTACACCTTATTCCAAAGATGCATTTTTATTTGAAAATCACCAGCTTTCCATTCTTCTGCCCAAGGATATATGTTTGAGGTCCATGTTTAAGTTTACATAGATAAAATTACATCGGTAAAATAAATCAGAACAGACTGATGAAGTTTTCCCTTGCAGTATGGTACATGGAGATTCTTGACACAGGACGGTAATTTTCCATTCTACTCTGAAGATCTTCCTAATAAGAGAAGTTTGGTAATAGGCCCATTGGTAATAGGCAAAGGGACTATGGGAATTTTGTCACGGGTTTCCCGTAATTGATAAAACAAAATACTTCTATAGTCTGATTTAGTTTTGTGATCCAGGTGATACCATTGCCAGGGTTTTATCTGCCTTTGCTGCTCACATACTTTGTAGAATGTTTCAATTCTTTCCTCACACGCTGCAGCATGAGGAGCAAAAGACCATTTCCTGAGTCTTTGGATGTCATATTTTTTGGAGTGGGGAGTTGTAAATACTCTCACAATTCAACATGGCTCCCGTAAGAGAACAGCCCCATTTGCTCACACGCTCAGCTGTCCCTGTGTGTTATCCTCAGAGGCAGCTGATGACAATCCACCCCCAGATAATGCTGAGTTAACATCGTCTGAAATCACAGAAGCATTATGTCACCAGCGTGAGTGCAGGACACGGCTGGTCATTATGTCTCTGAAGAAGTTTTATAGTATAATCGACATTAGGAATGAGGAATACAGCCAGAAATTTCAAATTCCATTAGTTCTAAAATTTGAGATTCTCTTCTTTTGGAAGACACGACTTCAGAGTGCTTTAAACCACTCACATGCCTCCCAGATCAATACCCAATATCCATGGAATTGACTTTCACCTCCCTCTTTGTTCACCCCTATTATTTTCAGCTATATTATATACACTCACGTGAATTTCAAAAATTATGAGTTCTCTTTCCCATGAAAGGTAACAGGCTCCAAGATAGTGGCCATATGTCTTGTTGTGCACACCTCTGGCATATCTGTCTTATGAACATTTCTTTGGCAGCACTTGATAGTGTTTAATAGGCATGGTTTATCATTCAAGTTTCAGTGCTTTGCACAGAATGTCCCTTGGCTAATGTTACCAGGTCCACCTTCATTTCCATTTCAAAGCCCTTTCCCACATGGACAAAGGATGTTTTCAAGGCAAGCCAAACTAGCAGGTGGAGCCCAGATAATGATTGCCGAAGCCATCCTGACTATGACAACTGTCTTAGAGACATAAATTCTCCTGTAAAAGAACAGTTCAGGCAAGGAGACAATCACGTTACAAATGTGGATACTTAAATTGCAGGGCCCTTAAATAGACATGGTTCAATAGCTACTAAATGTTAGACCATTGTTCTATCAAATAAAAACAAATCAAAGTAAATCATCAACTCATTCATTCATTCATTCATTCACTCATTCGCTCATGCATGGAGTATGCCCTGTCCACCTATTCTGTTCTGGTGTTGTTCCAGGTTCTAGGGATGGAGCAGTGAATGATACAGACTGTCACTGACAAAGTACAAGAAGGAGAGAAAGTGGGAAAAAATAAATATGGAATCTAAAGGAAAAAGAGAAACTGATAGCTAGACTGGAAGGCCCCTGGTTTTTGAAGTTGGGATAGTCTTCTCTGAAGGCTGACATTAAAGCTGAGACCTGAACAATGAGAAGGAACCAGCCATGCAAATACACATTCAGCAAAATAGAATTCTGAGCAGAGAAGATGGCCTGAAGAGATAGAGCCTGGTTTGCTAGTGGTGAGTTATACTAATCCATAACTTTGAAATGCATTCTAGGAAACAAAGAGAGAAATAAGCTGGGGGACAGATAAAAGGATAGATGGATGGGTAGAAATGTAGTAAAACAAATGTAGCAAGATGTTAAGTATAAGACAGGGTGGTGTAAAATTCTTTAACTTTTCTATATGCTTAAACAATTTTATAATAAAATATTAGAAAAAGATTAATATGTGTTGACATCTTAGACTTACTTTAAGTTGAATGGTGTTAAGAGAATTTGATTTAGTTTGTACAAACTAAAATAATATTTAGAACACTGTGAGATTTGCTTGATTAAATTTAAAACCTTCTGCAAACAATCAACAGAGTAAATAGACAATGTAGAGAATGGGAGAAAATATTCACAAACTATAGATCCAATAAAGGGCTAATATCCAGAATCTACAAAGAACTCAAACAAATCAGCAAGAAAAAAAAAAAAACCAAACAACTCCATTAAAAAGTGGGCAAAAGACATGAACAGAAGTTTTTCAAGAGAAGATAGATAAATGGCCAACAAACATAAAAAAATGCTCAACATCACTAATCATCAGGGAAATGCAAATTAAAACTACAATGAGATACCACCTTATCCCTTTTAGAATGGCCATTATTAAACAGTCAAAAAACAATGGATGCTGGTGTGTATTCACAGAGAAAGGATCATTTATACGCTTTTGGTGGGATTGCAAATTAGTACAACCTCAATGCAAAACAGTATGGAGATTCCTCAAAGAAATAAATATGGACTTACCCTTTGAACCAGCAATCCCACTACTGGGCGTCTACACAAAGGAAAAGAAGTCCTTATATCAAAAGGACATCTGCACTTGAATGTTTATTGTGGCACAATTCACAACTGCAATGATGTGGAATCAACCTAAGTGCCCATCAATTCACGACTGGATTAACAAAATACTATATATAGTGTTTTAATATCTTAGATCAAAGCTTGGCAAACTTTTTCTGAAAAGGATCACGTACCAAATATTTGACACTTTCTGGGTCATAGGGTTTCTGTTGCAACTACTCAACTCAACATTGTAACACAAAAGCAGCCATAGATAATATGTAAACAATTGGGTGCGCTAGTTTTCCACTTTGCAGTTGACCCTGGAACAACATGAGGGTAAGGAGTGCCAACCCCCTCCCCACCCCCACCCCTGCACTCAGAAAGTTGCACACAACTTTTGACTGCCCCCAAATTTAACTATTAATAGCCTACTATTGACTGGAAGCCTTACCAATAACATAAACAGTTGATTAGCACTTAAACAGAGTAGTACCCACATACATTTTATGCATTCATGGCATACCTAACTTTTCCTTATTTTTTTCAATATTTCTAGGCTATTCAGTTCATTTGTTTTCATCAATTTTCAAATTGTCACAATTGTCCAAAATTTTTTCCAATATATTTATTGAAAAAAATCCATTTATAAGTGGATTCGCACAGTTCCAATTCACGTCACCCAAATGTCAACTGTATTTATGAAAATGGGCAGCGAGTGGATATGGCCTATGGCCACACTTTACTGCTCTTGGTATCAGGCATGTGATTATTAATGCATGGGTAGTTTTATTTACTATAATCTTAAACTCGTCCAATCAGTTATCAGAAATACTTAAAGTGAATATAGACCATTAATTGTATAAATGTATTTAACACTTCTACGGAAAATATAAGTAATTTAAGTGTGTTTAGTCAGGTGAAGACTTGAGTGAGTATAACATTAATAATAATAATAATTATCAAAAGGTGATTGTTTTTATTTTGTTAGATTTATTGATAGTATAAACGAATCTGCAACTGGAAGTTAAAAGCTTAAGAAAAACGAAATTTATCATCCTGAGTCATTTGGATATTGATTTATAACCCAATTAGCTATAATTAGTCCTCTCTTCACACATCTTGGACATATCAAAAATGCACACCAATATAAACTAGGGTATAGTATTTGGATTCATTTGAAGTAAAATGCTAAGTTATCAGAGGGTTTTATACAAAGGAATGGCAATTGGATTCAGATTTTTAAGAAAGGTCACTCTGGCTGCTAAGTGGAGAATGGATTTGGGCTGGGCGATGGCAACCAGAAGCAGAAAGCTCAGTTTGGAGCCACTGAAGCCATTATGGCTTGAGATGATGGTGACAGGGACCCAGTGAGTAATTTGACCAAGTGAGGCAAAGACAACTTCCCCAATTTTTGGCTGGAGCCGCCAGGTGGCTATAGATACTATTGAGGCTGGCAGCCCAAAGGAGGAACAGCTCTGAGTGATTTCTGCCTCCTGAAAACAGTCCAGAGGTAGCCTGGGTGGTCCTGGGGACAGGTTGGCAGTGCAAGGTGGGAAGCTGTGTTCCACTAGTTAGTCCAGGGTCCCGTTACCTTCTTCTCTGCTGCCCCACCATCTTCTGGAGTGTTAGGTTTCTCTCTTATCCACACTTGTTGTGGCTACGGGAAGAGGCAAGGGAAGTAGAGGGCAAGGTCCATGCTGCCCACTTGAATCCCACCAACCACACCAGCTACTTGCAAGGGACGCTGGATATGTTCTCTCCAGTGGGTGGTCCTGTGCCCAGCTAAAACTTGGGGGCGTCTATTCGTTGTTGATTTTTGAGGGACAATCAATAAGCTTTGTCTCAATATCCAAATGTAAATGCAGATTAGGCAGCAGAATATACAAGGTTGCAGTTCTGGGAGAGTTTCAGGTTGGAGAGAGACAGATGTTACTTAACGAAACTGCAAATAAAGGACTTTAATGAGATTAGAGATTTCCCATGATGTATTTCTTGCAATTTGTTTTAGAAACCAGTGTCATTCTCTGTGCATTACAAAGTCTTTTAGCATAAAGAAAGTTGCAGGTATTCTCCACTTGTAAGGCCACCAGCACGTGAACTTTGTCTTTGTGGTGGCAGGTGACACCCAAGTGGGTCAAGGCAAGCTGTGATTACTGAGTAGCTCCTGCTTCTGCACCAGGCACACTGCAGCAATCAGCAGATAAAAATGTAATAAAGAGATCAAGGGATTTATAGGGACATAGGATTTGAAACAAAGGAGTCATAAAAAGCAGTTTGGAGAAAATCGTAATAAAGAGCAGTCTTGGGAGAATAAAATTTTGTGTCCTTACCTTAATCCATCTTAATTAATTATTTTTTGCATAATTATAAGGGGTGATGTGAACAATAAAGATCTAAAAATTAGGCCAAACCAAAATTCTTTAAATGTTTTGTGGACATTTCAATGGAATTGAGATGATCCCCTAAAAAACATCTGGTTTGGATGTTGAGATGTATCACACTTTATTTATACATGGAGTGAATTTGAGAGAAAGCGTCTTGGTCACACAAAGAACTCCTGGGGACACCTGGGCAGGCACGAGCCAGTCCTGGCTGGTGTGGGCAAAGCCCAAGGAGTGCATTTGGCCTTCTTAGTGGCTTGGGGGATGGGACTGGGGAAAGGTCCCATGCACGGAGGTTTAAATTTTCTACCAGTGCCCACAGAGGTCACGCAGACCCCCTATGGGCTGGTCCAGACCCAGGGCAAAGAGGAAAGGGAGGCTGAGTCCCAGAGATGAATCAGCGGCCAAACATAAGAAACGGAGTTTGACTCTATTACACTGGAGCTAGTTGAGAAAAAGGATTAGTGGACTACTCTGAAAAAATATAGAATAGTCCCCTGCTTAACAATATGCTTGAAGCCTCTTGTCTTAGGAAAGGTGCCCTCCCTGTGGCCCCAGGTTCAGAGGCAGCACAATGGGTTAAGAGCAAACTGGAGCAAGACGACCCACTTTCAAGTCCAGCTTGACCTCTCAGCGGCACTGTGTCTCTGGGTGAGTAAATTGCTCTTTTTATCTTGGCCTCGGTTTCCTCAGCTGTAAAATATTGATGACAGGAGTCCTCAGTTCATAAGGTTGCTGGAATGATTATGTAGGCTAATATCCATAAAGCACTTAGTATTCGTCACATTTGAGCACTTATACAGTATTGCTGTTATTAAAATTATCTTTTTTATACAAAGTAATCTTTAGACTCTCTTTGAGAAGTCTAAGTAGTTTAATACATAAGGAAATCAGCTAAGAACTTTATTAAATGAACTGTTTAATTTCCTGTTAGAAAAAGTTAGAAGAAGCTATAGAACTCGGTAAATCTCTGTATAAGATCTGGAAAGATCCTAGACATATGGCCTGGGGCCATGTGTGTCCTTGGGAGACAGGTCTCTTTTTCCATCCCAAGTGCAGCTCACCAGAAGGCCAATTTCTGCTGTAGACCATAAGGAATCATAGCCTTTTCATTTGTACCATGTAATCTCAAATTAACAAAACACCCCCATAGAAAATCATTAATAAGAGAACTTTGAGTGCTACATGCCGGAGGGAGATGTACAAGGAAACATATCAGTTACACCTAAAGAAGAGTGTGGCTCGGCATAGGGTAGAGGACACTTTTGTTCAGAGTCCTTTTCTTGGGGGAGAAAAGGCATGTTGGGGCAGAAAGCAGGGATGGAGCTTCTTCTAGAAGCTCCCTGGGCCCTGGTTCAGGTAGAGAGGGGAGCTGTGATCCCTAGAGTGGCCCCAGGACAACCTCACACTGGCTGACCTCACAAAGAAACTCTAGGGAAGGAGTATGACTGATTTCCCTCTCAGGAAGGTGAATAAACTCCCCATGTCCCTGCCTCCAGGGTGACATCAGCCTACTTTGTCTGAAATTATAACCAGACATCTCACCAAGCACCATGCATTGACAGTGATATTAGACGGATTTTACCTGTAATATTCATAGCAGAATGTCAAATTATGGGGGAAAAGATTTTTTCAAACAAGGTCTTCTAATAGAAATAACTGTAAAAGAATATCCCACACTAGTTGATGAAATGCATGCTAAAGGGTTCAGGCATGACATGAACCAAAACCAACAACTTGATTTGTGTTGCATGAGAATTAGGATAGATTGGTAGATGGATAGTGGGATGGATATATGGATAGACATGTGATGAGGCAAATGTGGTAAAAAAAAAACAGTAAAAAATAGAATTTCGGTGGTGGTTGTATGGGTATTTGCTTTTATGTTCAAATATTTTCAAAATAAAATGTTGGAAAAAAAGTAAAAAGGCATGTTAGTAGTCAGGCTGAACCAAATGTTTAGCCTCAATGACATAAGTAGCTCATGGCTACAAGTCCAGGGCAGCTGCAAAGAACAGCAGTTTCTATTAGAAAATATGCGTAAATAAAATGTTTTTGCTAAGTATTAGCCTTTGGACCAGAAGAATAAGCTGTGGTCAGCACCAAGGACAGTGACAATCCGCACTGTGAAACCACCGCAGGAACACTGCGCTGTTAGAAAAAGTCAGAGGAAGCCGTAGAACTTTACAGCGAGGAGAAAGCAGCCCAGCAATCTTCAGATTGAATTTTGTTTTTCATTTTAGTAGAAATGTTTTAACAATTATTTGTACAAGTTGCCCCTATGTTAACACCTAATAGGCACTGTGACTAGGCATTATTTGAATCCAAAAAAAAAAAAAATCAATAAGACTTGGCCCTAACAGAGCTTACAATCAAAAAGCAGAGTGAATACGTGTTAATCAAACAGTCAGATGCTCAGGACTCTGCAGGAGAACCCCCGGGGTCATTGTGAAGTATTCATACCATCTCACTGTCACTTCGTGAAGCTAATTCCCTAAATATCCTTTTCACATGTCAAATGCAAAACGTAAATGATGGGCCATGTCCTCATATTCATGTGTTGCTGACTTGTGTTATATATAAAAATAACTATATTTTAGAAATATAAGCTTGCCAAACAGTTGAGTGAAAACATCTTAAAAACTATCCATTTAATTACAAATACCCAGACATTTCATGTCACGGTTCTTTGGTCTATGAATGCTGAAACTTCCCTGGGGAACTTCTTGTGTAATTATTTGAAAATGATATGAAGTGACTTTGATAAAAATGACTTGAAGTTCAGACCAGGCTTTAGAGTTTTTTCTAACAACTTGTAGAATTATGACATTATGAAACTCTTGTTAAGTTACCAGAACCAAATTTTTTCATTGTTCCTAAGATGGATGTTTTGCTAAATTATTGGGGAATAGATTTGTTTGTAATTTAAATGAAGTTGTACTGTTATTTATTTCTATAAATTGACCTTTTTCTTTTACATTTTCCATGAAGGGCTTCTACCTTCTGACTTCAGAAAAGAGCAACCAACATTTATTCTTTTAGGAAAAAAGAAAAGAAAAACAAAGTAAATGAATTACCTTGTTTAGTTTGCTAGAAGGTCACTGTGTCCCACTTCGATTTTTCCTTAATGTTTAATTCATCTGGAAGCCAAGCAAACTCTGGCTGAGCCTCTTCAACAAGACCCAAGCCAGGGTGGTGGGCCAGACAGCCTGGTTAAAATTAAATCTGAGCAGGAGACTGTTTAGTGGTTGCCAGGGGACAGGGAGGGAGTGGGGGTTGGTGCAACTCTATAGGGGTAGCGCTAGGGAGTGCCTTCGTAGTGACGTACAGCTCTGTGTCTTGATGGTGGTAGCGGTCACACATGGGATCAGACTGCAAAGATCTTCACACGTACGCACATACACACCTTAGCACGCATTAACGCATACTCATACACATGTACACACACCCACGCATATGCACATACACAAAAATGTACACAGACATGCACACACATATACACACACGAAAAATGAGTGTCTGTAAAAAACTAGTGGAAACCAAATGAGATTCCACTTAAATCCAATTAAAAAAATCTGACCATGGAAATTACTCTCTGGTGAAAATAATTATAAATTGGTAAATGAATGTTTTAGCTCCTTTATTTTCTTCTTTAGTTGGTTAGACCATAATTTATTTATTTTAACTTTTTATTGCTCAGGTTACCAGTTGCTAAAAATCTATTTATTAATGACCAAATAACTAAAAATTCTATTTTATAAGAGAGTTGATAATTTCAATAGCTCTTATTGAATTTTCATGGGTTATAGATGTTTAAAATAATATTCTAAGTAGTAAGAGACAGATTTCACAACAACAGTATAAAATATTCTAAGCACAGTGAGACAGAATTTCAACATTCAGTTCTCCTTTGATGCAAACAGAGCTTTTCAGACTGAAATTCCTTGTTCATCACTCACAGTCCCCTTCGAACAGCCTTTGCCGGCTGGCTGGCTGGCGCACTCCCTCAGGGAAGCCCCTCAGCTGTATTTCTCTCCTGATCCTTGCCCCGGCCTGGCACCAGACACGTGGTGCAGGCTCCTTGCTGCACGGCTGACCTGCCCAGACAAGCCCTGATTCCAGCAGGCCTAACAGAGCTGTGCCTCTCCTCCTGCTGACAGCACCCCCGCCCACCACTTATCTAGAAGCTATAAAAAAGAGACTTTCCTGATTGCTTAGAGAGGTCACAGTGTCAGAAATTCTCAATTCCCAACTTATAGCAGGGACCAAAAGTGACTTCCACCAGGGGTGAGTTTTGTAAATAGAACAGCAAAGGTGACCTGGCTTTGCAGGCACTTACAGCAAGGGCTGGTGTCACTCAAGCCGGACCACCATTTCTACATCTGATCCAACATTTCCACCCAAACTGTCTCTCTGAAGCCTATTTTCTGCTAGCAGGTGAACAATCTGACCAGCATTGAAACATGTGAGCTTAAAATAATTTCCTCTGATCTCTTGGTGACAGCAGAGAAGCAAGGCGATCCCCTCCCCCTTTCCTCTCCGTTTGAGTCCTGTGGAGTCAAGGTGAACCTGCCTGGAAGTAATTTGCAGGATGTGACTCCACTGGAGGAGACTGCCTGTCAGCTGGAGGAGGGGAGGAGATGGGGAATTTTCTGGCAGCGATTCCTGTCCCGCTGCTGCATTAGATGAGATTCTCAGATCCCATCTCTGTAGAAGGTCACTCTTTCCGGCAGGACAGACCAGCTGATTCTTCCCAGGAACAACTGTGACATTCAGAGACCAGAGGTCTCTGTTGCCTCTGGCAATTGGGTCTGAGTGGCAGAAGGCCTGTCCTGCTCCTGGACGCAAAAGGTATGATTAAAAACACCCCAACAATAGCCACAAAGCAGCCATCAATGTTTCCTTCCAGATAACAAGAAAGCTCTCCTGCAAAGAAGAGCTGCAGGTTAGAAAAGAAACACAAAGCATGCCTTGCTCCTAAAGCTTTCCTACACTAAATATATAGGAAAACACACTGCAAGAGAGTGGCTAACTCTAGTCCTTCAGCGCTGGGGAATTTGGGGTGAAGCAGAGAGAAGGCCTAGTGCATGGCGCCGACCTGTAGGTGGGAACATTTTCCTCTTTGGACACAGAACCTTCAAGAAGTGAAGCTCAGACTGTCTGTGTTATCCCTGAGTGGTTACAAATACTTTTAGAAGCAAGCTAAAATCAGAGTGGTGGACCGCTGTGACCTGTCCTTTGCTTGTCACCCTCTCCTCATTATCTCGATGGGCTAACTGAGTCCAACCTCACCTGGCGAGGTCCGGGGATCTGAAGGTGTTACTGAGAAGCCGGCGCAGCTATAGGGATGGCTCGGCAGGAACAGCTGCTAGCTGGGCTGGGTGTGCAGGGCTGAGCAGGATCCCAGGTGGAAGCTTGGGCCAGGAAACGGAGAAGGTCCCCAGTGAGAGGTGGACTCAGCGGCAGACCTCAGATGCTGGAAGAGAACTTGAATGCCAAGCAGGAAGCTGAGGCCGAGGGCCTGACCTGCAGACTTGAGTGACACTTCAGAAATTCACCTTATTTATCCAATGAGGAAACGCTGCTTCATGTTAAAAATGGAGCACCAGACAACCAGGCCGGGTCTCCCCCCGGCGAATGCATCTGCGAAGCAGCAGTTGTAGATGTTCACAGGTGTGGCAAGGAGAAGGATGCCCAGGTGACGCAGATTACCCTGAGGGGTGTGACAGCAGTGGGGCGGTGAGCAGAGCTCTGCAGAGGTGCCCATTGGAATGAGGACAGGAAGGGGCCAAGGAGCTGCTACTGGGAGAGCTGGGGACAGACGTTTCAGGGGTTGGGGGGAGAAGATGCAGGAAAGGGTATGGCAGGTGGGAAGACAGCAAGGACACCTGGGCGCCTGAATATAAAGGTCAGTATGACCCAGAGGCCACCAGACACAAGGCTTCACACTGCACAGCGAATTCTAGTCTGCACTTGCTCCTGGTGGGGCTCCTATTTCTCTCCAGTGTTGCTGAGGCTCACAAGGATGGATATAACCCAATTCCATAAACACCCAAACTTAAAACCAAAAATGAAGAATGATTCCGAGTACAGTGCAGCTTAGCTGACGCGCTGGCATGGAGGAGCGGCTGCTCTTCAGGGTGGGTGGATGAGCTTCCGCAGGGACAGCAGGGGCACGTTTGGTTTCTATTTCCTCTCAATTATTTTTTTAACATATATA
>NW_012154286.1:53113-54578 GCF_000956105.1 Propithecus coquereli
CTCAGTGAAAACAAATGAGTTTTGAGTATTTAAAGTACTCAAAAAGTTTGGAAACTACTTTGTAGCAAATTCAGGAGTTGGTTATATTTTTTTATTAAATAGGTTTCCCACAGTAGTATACGGTAACTACATGTATCATCTCTCTTTTGACCTTTAGGGAGATCAGATCTAAACTATAGAAATCAATCATCATTACTGATTCATCCATTCATAGAAGATTTGAAATCAGAGGCAGGGTTCAAACCAGGATAGTGATACATTGTTTCTTCACAAATCAATTTGCCTGAATCATTACTACCACAAGCCGAGAAGGCTCCTCATTATTATTTTTTAATCAAATGCATTGTTTTTTGTGACTATTACTTAGTGAACCATCATTTAGCATGAATTAGGCATTTTGTAGGTACAAAACTTAAATTCTATCCAGTAGAATTTTATTACAAATTTTACAAAAGTGGTCTAAGTGCAGATTAAAAATCATACTATACTCAGGAGAAACAAAGACCAAAAATGTAATTATTAATAGTTTTATCTGACACTATTTCCTTTGTCTCAGCTTCTTTTTTGTGATTCTTGCCTGTCACACATTAGTTCAGACAGTAAACCATAAGAGATGTTTTCCACACTTAGGGAAGAATAAAGCTAACGTTCACAGTGGAAGTTAAGCCCTGATAACCAAGATCAAAATTTTTAAAAATAAAATGAAGTGAAGAAAGAAGAATGATTATGTATATTGTTTCATGGGAGAAATATATTGCCTATATATTTTATCTATTAAAATACTTTGTTTCCTAATCATGCATAATTTTATTTCTAATTCGCACTTACTTTATAAATCTGTGTTGATCAAGATCTTCTTTAATTCTCCCTTACAATTTGGAATGTCTACTCTATGATTTTGTTTTGCTACTTGTTAATAATTTTAGAGCTATATTTTAAACTGTACTTCCCTACCACTGTGCCCAAACCACATTTTTCCTTATTTTCCTTACCCACAAATCATGAATTCTTTAAAAATAATTTGAATTTAATCCCAAGCTATTTTAGTTTTTTTCTGTAATACTGCTTTAAAAATTCTTTTTAACACAAAACATGGTTCATATTTATCTCTTGACTATAGATTCGAATGTTCAGTTCTTATGCCCATGTTTCATTTCTCACAGAATATTTGCTCAATTTAACGTTTGATTGTATCATGCAATATGTACAGGTGCTATCCTATTTAAAATTATACAACTAACTGAATGATTATTAATTTTCAGTTATTTTCAACTTAGGAACATTAATTTTTCTCACTGAACCTCATTATAATTTAAAGCAAAGACCAATATTTCTTTATATATAGATATAGAAAGATGATTGATAGATAAATTCTGTTCTCTATTCTCTATTAAATTATCTGGGATGTGTAATAATGTCTTTGAAAATAATCTCATTTTGAAAGTAGTGAAAACTTTTTTTTTTT
>NW_012154286.1:54853-75579 GCF_000956105.1 Propithecus coquereli
GCCAGTACTGAAAACTTTTGATAGTTATTGATAAGTAAGTAAAAAATGCTGGTATTATTTTCCTAAAATATTAAAATAGCCAGTCTATCATCAAACACATTTAAGTTTCCTATATCACATATTTTCCACTCAGCAACATTTAGTTTGATTTTTAAAGGAATGTTTTTGCATAAAGGCTATTTTTCTAAGGTAACCTTTATTTCTTCACTAATCTAAATGGTGTTCACTATCTACTTTTTATGATGGCAGGTGAAACTTAAAAGAAGGCAAGTTTCTCAGCTATAGTAAAAGATACATTTAAAAAATATTCATCACATACATTTTATGCTAAAAATTGCTATAGTATGTTTAATAAAGAAAATCAACATTCTATAATAAAATACTTATTTATGAAGAAATTGAATACCTTTGTATTTTACATCCTAAAAATTTAAGAGCTGTTCTTCATCCAGTTGTTTTATTTCTTCCTCTGTTTCCCAGTGATAAAATGAACATCTAAATTCTTATTAGCGTATCAAATTATCACGTTGGTTTCTTATTTAGTGCCTTCCTTTTTTGTTACTCCTGAGACTACAGAGTGTTTTGAAATTAAAATCACAATTAGTTTTTTTCTTACATTTGTTCAGCTACACAAGTCATAAACACCTAACCTATCTGTGAGAAGAATGTCTTGTATGTCAATCATTACTGATAAATGAAACCTAATTTTATATTTAATTTTATAATAATTTTAAAGTTTCACTCTTGTATTCCTTGAATTTTTGCAACACCTTTTCTATATGTTTCTATAAAAATATTACATATATTCTCTCTCTTTGAGACTAATAAATCATGACTAAGGCCTTTAAAAATGAAATTCTTCAAATTAATATTCTGTATCTAGCAGTTTACATCATGAGTGGAAGAGCAGTAGCTTGGGATCTAGAAGATTTGCACTCTAAATCCTAATCCTGACTCTGGAGAGATTTGGCTTCCAGTCTATGGGCAAGTCTTGCAGTGTAGTTGGTTGCAATACTCTTACTGATAAAATGAAAAGTTTAGGTTAGGCAAAGTCTAAGCTGGCTCTTATTTTTAATAGATGATGGCAGTTATTTTCTTAATCCTATAAGATCCTATTTTAAGCACTTAGGACACCAGGATAATAAAATTCAATATTTCCTGGAAATAAAATGATACAGACTTATTAGCAATCAAAATTTTGTGAAGTTTTTTAAATTGACAAATTAAAATTATGTACAACATATTGTACACATTTATCATGTGCAATATGTTGTTTTGAAACATGTATACATCAAGGAATGATTAAATCAAGCTAATTAACATATACCTTACCTTGCATACTTATCATGTTTGTGTGTGCGTGCTGAGAACACAAAATCTACTCTCAGCAATTTTCGAGAATGCAATACATTATTACTCTATTAACTATAGTCACGGTATTGTGCAACAGATATCTTGAACTTAATTTCTCCTGTCTAAATGAAATTTTGTATTCTTTGACCAACATATCCTCAACACCCCCTGCCCCCAGGTCTGCTAACCACCGTTTTCCTTTCTACTTCTATGAGTTCAACTTTTTTAGATTCCATAAGTAAGTGAAGTTATGTAGTATTTGTCTTTCTGTGCCTGGCTTATTTCCCTTAACATAATGCCCTCTAGGTTCATTCATGTTGTCAGAAATAACACGATTTCCTTCTTCTCTAAGGCTTAATGGTATTAAATTATACACACACACACAAAAACACACAGACACACACCACATTTTCTTTGTTCATTCATCAGTTGGTGCACACTTAGGTTGTTTCCATATCTCAGCTATTGTGAATAATGCTAAAATGAATTTGGTAGCGCAGATATCTCCTCCACCTACTGATTTCAATTCCTTTGGAAATATATCCAGCAGTGAGATTGCTAGAGCATATGATAGTTCTGTTTTTAATTCTTTGAGGAATTTCCATGCTGTTTTCCATAATGGCTGTACTAATTTACTTCCCTAAGAGCATACGAGGTTTCCCTTCTTTCCACATCCTTGCCAACACTTACCTTTCATCTTTTTGATAATAACTGTTCTAACATGTGTGAGGTAATCTCTCATTGTGGTTTCGATTTGCATTTCTCTGATGGTTAGTGATTTTAAGCATTTTTTTCATATACCTGTTGGCCATTTGTATGTCTTCTTGAGAAATGTCTATTCAAGACCATTGCCTATTTCTAAATTGGGTTATTTATTTTCTTGCTATTGAGTTGTTTGAGTTCCTCATATATATTGTTATCAGATGTATGGTTTGCAAATATTTTCTCTTATTCTGTAAGTTGTCCCTTCACTCCATTGATCATTTCCTTTGCTGTGAAGAAGATTTTTAGCTTGATGTAAACCCATTTTTCTGTTAACCATTTTCAAAAGTCTGTGCTTTTGGGGCCATAATATCCAAGAAATTATTGCCCAGACCAATGCTGTGGTCTTTTATCCTCTGTGTTTTCTTCTAGTAGTTTTATAGTTTCAGGCCTTATGTTTAAGTCTTTGATCCATTTTGAGTTAGTTTTTGCATGTGCTATGAGATAAGGGTGGAGTTTCATTCTTCTGTATGCAGATGTGGGGATCCACCCTGGAGGCACGCCCTTCACACTCTTGTCTCTCTCTTTCACATCCCAACTGCAGTGACAGCTAAGTGTCGGCCAGATGGTCCCATGCCATCCATTTTGGGGGACAGTTGATTTGGCAGGTGACTTGTCACACCTTAGTGGAGCCGGACTTCCATGGCCACCATCCTGGCTCAGGAGCTTTGATTAAATTATAATCGACATGTTAGCTGGGGCTGCAATTATGCAGTAAGTCATGAGAGACTTGACTTAGGCTGAAGAAGGCCCTTCTAAGATGGTTTCCTCCTACAGCTGTTGTTGGCAGGCGGCCTCAGTTCTTGTGTATCATTCCTTTCTCTGTAGCACGCTGCACAGCCTGACTAGATGCACATCATCCTTCTCGCCATTCCAAAGGATCTGGCATTTATCTTTTTTTTTTTTTTTAGAAAGGAAAAAGCAAATTATTTAATTTAGTGTATCTGTTCACAGATATGACCTTATATGTACAAAACCCTAAAGATTACACACACACAAAAACTGTTAGAATTAATATACAGATTCAGCAAAGTTGCAGATACAAAATCAAGACACAAAAATTGGTTGCATTTCTATACACTAACAATGAACAATCTGAAAATAAAATTTTAAAAAATTCCATTTATGATAGCATCAAAAAGAATAAAATGCTTAGAAACACACTTAACCAAGGAGAGGAAAGACTTGTACATCAGAAACTACATAATGCTGCTAAAGAAATTAAAGAAAATGTGAATAAATGAAAAGACATCCCAGGTTCGTGAACCTGGCATTTATCCTGATTGATTTTAGAAAAAATTCTTCTGAACACAATTTCTCCTCCAACATTGCTGTGAATTTAAAGATACTTCCACTGTAAAGCAAATATAAAAACTATTTGTTTAAAATTTGTCATTTTAAATTTTTTTAACTGTCTATTTCAGAGTTTTTTCCAGGAATAAGAGCTTTTCTCATCTTGCCTTTCTTCCCCTCTTCTCTGACCCTTTGAGGTTAGCTTTTAAGAAGATTATGATGTCAATGAATCATTTTTATTGCCAGGAATATTTGAGTTTCTTTTAAGAATTTTAATACACTTTATGTTTTATGTAGGCAGAGTGAAGAGTCCTAAATTGATCTGCTACATTTTCTATACCAGAGAAAAGGCTGAATTAAAATTCAAAGAAAGAAGAATTAGGATATCTAGTTACAATCTGGACATTTCTTACTCTGGAAAGATCTTAACTGACATGAAAATAATGCAATGGAAAAATTCCAGATCTTAGACTGGAAAAATCTCTCCAAAATTTCCATCTTTCTTAATATCACTCTTGAATTATGTTGCTTACTTTTAACCAAGAGTTTTGGAATAGGTCTTTTCATGTTAAATGCTTTGAATTTAATCTTTAAAACATCAATAAAATTGATGCAATAGTAAAATGTTTGCCTTTATATACTGTGCATATGAGCTAACACTCATAATTTTTCTCCAGCTGAATTCACTGTTCTGAAGAACTGGAATGGCTGGCTCTTCGGAGAATTTTGATATGAAATAGCCACAGGCACAGAGAAAAAGACAAATGGCATTCCTGATTTAGAGGGAGAGCGCAGGAGCTCGGGAGAGAGAAGCGTGGGCAGTGTTTCCCAGAGGCTCATCAGATTTTGTGTTCGCCAGTGACTCCTCTACTGTTTCTCATTCTCTGTCCTCAATATGTGCAGATGAGAGAAAGGTAATTTATACTCTTTCCCTGCTTTATATAACTTGATCTTAAAGTCTCTGTATATAGGCAGTTCTAGCTACTAATCTTGTCTATATCTGTCTATCCTATAAATCTGTGGTTTCTCTAAGATTCTAATTCCCATTCACCATTTGATTAGCATTTTGCTTTTATGGCTCTATAAGTGTCTAAAATGAGAAAAGACCCTTATCACTGTAAGGACAATCTCTTACCACCTGCTACCTCCAAATTCTTCAACTTCAGTAACACACTAAATGCGAAAGATCTTGGGACATGATACAGCCATTTCAAAAAGAATGAACTTAACTCAGAGACTACTGCAGTTACAGTTTAAAGTCTTCCAGTTACTGGATTCTTTTTTTTTCTTTCTTTCTTTTTACTTTAGAGTAAATTTCCTGACGTTATCTTCTTTTGTAGGAACATGTCTAGAATGACAAACACTCTCTTCCAGCAGAAATCCCTGTATAGGATGCCCTTGATTTAGAAAAGACGAATGTAACAGATTCACTATGATTCATCTGCATTTCAGCAGAAAGAATGACGGTAGTTGTTTGTGACTTTTTTTGTGTGGTAAAGTATATTAATGGGACATACATGTATTTAATGAAACAGTTGCTAAAAATATGCTTAAACTGCCTGGCAATTCATTTTTCTTTTTTTTTTTTAACACAGGAAGAGGCGATATCTAGTTTTGTTTTTATTTCTCTCAGAATGTAATGGGGACAGTGGGTAGACAATAGAAATTAAAGTTTTAATAAAGAAGTGGTTAAAATATTTTTCTTGTGAATAACTTTTGTGAATAATTTTTCTTTGTGAATAACTTGATTCATCAGCCTCCTGATTGTACTTGATTTCATTATCACATTTTCACATTTCTGAAGGATAAGCCTTAGTTCCCTCTGTCTCTATAACTCCCTGATACTTCATAATCTCTTGAGAATAATCTTTGACTTATACAACAGCTTTCCTCCTCTCTAAAAGAGCTTCTCTATAGAACTATAGCATCAGACTATCATACCAAAGACAATAGACTCATATTTCTCTTTTGCTAGGAAGACAAAAGATCCTTAGATCCATTTTCCAACTAACTACAAAACGTCTAACAGTTTGTGTCACAAATCCAGGTGATTTTCTATGCTAGTGCTGACAGGCTCAGTGCACTGAATTTAGGATGGGAATGCTTTGTCATGTTTGGTTTCATGCTTCCTAAAAGTTTCTACTGTGATATGTAACTCACCCAGGTAAGGACAATCCCCAGCTGGGCTCTTTTTTATATTATTCTATTTATATACCCAACCTGGGAACAAGAGTCTTTAATGAATCGAGTCCACTTATGTATCTATAGCAATACCTATATAATTGTGATTTTATGCAACAATCCATAAATAATATACAATATTCCCTTCATAGTAACATCCAATTTCTCTTGCCCCCGAGTTCTTTAAAAAAATCTAAGCCAGAGATAACCGAGGCAAATCCTACTGATTTGTCTTTCCACATCCAGATTCTACTGAACCTTTTCTTCCAGACTCAGGCTGTGTCAGCTGCTAGTCTGCAGCACATGGTGTTTCAGCCAGTTTCCTTTAGGAAAACAAAACCTGAAACAAGGTGCAAATATTTTATTTGGGAGGTGCAAAAGCAGCTAAGTGAGGATGGAGGAAACAGGAAGGAGAGACGTGGAGAGATGTGAAAATGTGTGGAGGGCTGCACGACCTCCGAGAGATGCTGACCCTAAGGAAAGTAGGCACTTCTGGGACATTTCTTAACAAGGGATGGAATGGTGAATATTCACATTAAACTAACATTTTCTCGCTACCTGTTATAAACCAGACTGAGTTTAGCATATGGACACGCACTGGTTCATGCAATGCTCTCAACAGGCCATTGAAGAAGGTTAGTTCCTGTTATACTCATTTAAAAATAATTGTCTTACCTAAAGGAGTAGAAAACTCATGTCCACAGAAAAACCTGCACACACATGCTTATACAAGCTTTATTCATAATTGTCAAACTCAGAAGCAACCAAGACGTCTTTCAGTAGGTGAATGGATAGACAGACTGTGGTACATCCACACGATGGAATATTACTCAGCCCTAAAAATAAATGAGCCATTAGGTCATAAAAATACATGGAAGAAATTAAATTCATGTTGCTAAGTAAAAGAAGCAATCAGAAAATGCTATTTATATGATTCCAACTTGCTATAATGAATGTGTCCCCTGGAAATTCATATGTTGCAATCCTAACCCCCAAGGTGATGGTATTAGGAACAGGACCTTCGGGAGGTGAATAGGCCATGAGGGTGAAGTTCTCAGAACTGTGATGAATGTCCTTATAAAAGAGACCCCAGAGAACTCTCTTACTCCTCTGCCATATGAGGGTAGAATAAGAAGATGACCTTCCGTGAGGAAGTGGACCCAGACCAGACACCAAGTCTGTGAGTGCCTTGATTTGGATTTCCCAGCCTCCAGAACTGTGAGAAATACATTTCTGTTATTTATAAGCCCCCCAGGGTATGGTATTTTGTTATAGCAGCTGGGATAGACAAATACACAACTATTAATATATGACCTTCTGGAAAAGGGAAAATTACAGAGATAGTAAAAAGATCAATGGTTGCCAAGGGTTGGTGGAGGGGAGTGGTGAACAGGCAGAGCACAGAGGATGTCCAGAGCAGTGAAACTGCTCTGTATGACATTGTGGTGGTGGGTATATGTCATTGTGCATTTTTCTCAACCCATAGAGTGTACACCAAGTGTGAACCCTAATGTAACCTACAGACCCTGGTGATAATGATGTTTCAGTGTAGGTTCGTTGATTGTAACAAATGCACCACTTTGGTGGGGAACATTGATAATGGGGAAAGCTGTATATGGGAGGGGTGGGGGGGAATGCTCTGCACCTTCACTCAGTTTTGCTGTGAAGATAAAGATGCTCCAAAAAATAAAAGCTCTACAAATTGCCTAGGGAATGTTAATTGGGAACTGAATGGAAATGCCTGTCTTTAAAATACATCTTTGTCATTGTTTTGTTTTTGTTTTTGATCTCTATGAAATTCACAATAGTTAACAATTATATACATCATGTAATATACCATATATATGTGCGTAGTCCCTTTTTGTCTTTGGTGGTTTGAAAAGTATTTCACAATCCCACAACAATATGCTTGCAATATAATTTCCATAATATTTATTGAACAGTAAACCTTCCTCCTGCCTCTATTTTTTCACCTACTAGTTTCCTACTGTTTTGGAGATTTGGAGACTTCCTTCGTGAGAAATCATGCAGGTATTTGAAGAAATATTAAATTTAAGAGATTTCCCTTCTACTCAAGCAATGTGTTTTAAAAATCACTCTCATGCTTGTGATAATTTGAGGGTTGACTCAGTCCATGGCAGCATCCTTACAACTGTGTAAGACAAGTGCGGTTAATTAACAGTGTGGAGAGGGTGAATTCCTAAACTACAAGAAGACATTTAATAAACACATGAAAACTCAGCGTCCGCATGGAAAGAGATTTATGTACAAGAGATGAGACAATTTGGTCCTAGGGACTTTCCGTGTCAGCGACCAGCAGTCCCTAAGCTTCTTTGTTCATTCCAGTCACATCTTCCTGTCACTGAGATCTAGTGGCCCAGTTAAGTGCCAAGGAAAATTCCTAAGCGGAAGCGACTTCCCACAGTGGGGGATGGATACTTCTTTGCTGTTGGATCTGTTTTCCAAAAGACTGTCTACATTTCTTCACTGCTCCTGCCTCTTTTCTCCAAATTGTCAAGTTGCTTCAGTGTTTTGAAAATGGTTTATTCTCCCTCTCGAAACTCTCATCTTTTCTGTCATTTGTCCATTTGCCTTTTAAAAAATTTATCTTGAAGTTTGATTCATAAATTAAATGGTTTCTTCTCGTTAAATTCGGATTTCAATCTGGTCCCTTTCAGAAATAAATAAGGGGTTTTCTTGACTTTTCTTATTTGGGTGCCTTTTTCAGTGTTTACACAATTTTTATACCTACTTTCTGTGGATTTTCTTACTCTTCTTTCATTTCAGGTGATATATTATCAAGAGGAAATATTACTAAGGGACCTTTCATTAGTAGTTTTCTTTTCTTTTTTTCCAGTTCAGATATGAATTAAGACACTCACAATCAGAAAGACAGCTCTGACTCAACTTTGACAACATTATAAATTAGATATTGGGGTTCCACTCGTTCCATGCAAAAGCATAATCCTCTCATGGCCCCCTTTAGTTTAAGCTAAAGCCCCCTTCTTAGCCTTTGTGTCTCGACAGCATCTCTGTTCCACTGACCTACTCTACGTGCCATTTATTTGTCTGCCTGTGAAATTCGAGGAGCAGAGATTGCTGTGTTTTGATCACAGCTGCATTCTCTGGGCAGAACAGGGACTAGTGTGTAGTAGGTGCTTCCACATCTTTATTGAAAGAAAGAAAGGGAGGAAGGGAGGAAAAAACACAAGGAGGAAGAAAGGGAAACTTAAAATCTGTTCAATGTAATTTCACATATGGGATACACACACACACAGACAGGCACCACCCCTAAACTGCCTAAAGTAGTAAGTAAAATAGCAAAGCTTATTATAAAAAGTTTTGAGAGTTGGTGCTTGTGATATTTTTCTAAGTCAGTGATGTACCAGGGATCAATTACTGCAGGAAAGATCTATTAATTTTTTTAAAAAATTTTATTATGGTAAGAAGACAACATGAAATCTACTCTCTTAAAATTCTTTTTGTTTCGAAATATTGTGGGGTACAAAGGTTTTTGGCTACACGGATCACTTTCGTAATGCTTGAATCAGGACTATGTGTGCCCATCACCCAGATAGTGTTCACTGTGCCCATTAGGTAAGTTTTTGCCCATACCCTCCTCTTCCCTCCAGCATGCTTGATTTCCACTGAGTTTTACTTCCCTCTGTGCACATGTGTGCTCATTGGTTAGTTCCAATTTAATAGTGTGTACATGTGGTATTTGTTTTTCCATTATTTAGATACTTCACTTAGGATAATGGTCTCCAGTTCCATCCAAATTGTTACAAAAGGCATTAATTTACCCTTTTTATGGCTGAGTAGTACTCCGTGGTATACATATACAACATTTTGTTAATCTACTCATGAATTGATGGGTACTTGGGTTGATTCCACATCTTTGAAATTGTGAATGGTACTGCAATAAACATTCAAGTGCTGGTGTCTTTTTGATAAAATGACTTCTTTTCCTTCAGGTAAATACTCAGTAATGGGATTGCTGGATTGAATGATTGGTCTACTGATAGTTCTTTGAGGAATCTCCATGTTTTCCATAGAGGTTGTACTAATTTTCAGTTCTACCAAAAGTGCATAAGTGTTCCTTTCTCTCTGTCTCCATGCCTGCAGATATTGTTTTTGGACTTTTTAATACAAGCCATTGTAACTGGGGTAAGGTGATATCTCATTGTGGTTTTGTTTTGCATTTTTCTCATCAGTGATGTTGAGCATTTTTTCATATGCTAATTGGCCATTTGTCTATCTTCTTTTGAAAAGCTTCTGTTCATTTCTTTTTTAATATATATTTAACATAAATTTTTATTTTTTTTATTTCTGCATATTAGGGGGGTACAAATGTTTAGGTTACATTGCCTTTGGCCCCCCTCACCCTGAGTCAGAGCTTCAAGCGTGTCCATCCCCCAGATGGTGCACATCATTATATTAGTATATACCCATCCTCTCCTTCCCCCTCCCATATGCCCAACGCCAGATAAATGTTATTCCTATATGTGCACTTAGGTGTTGATCAGTGAAACCAATTTGCTGGTGAGTACATGTGGTGCTTATTTTTCCATTCTTGGGATACTTCACTTAGTAGAATGGGTTCCAGTTCTACTTTTATCCACTTTTTAATGGGGTTGCTTTTTTCTTGCTGATTTGCTTGAGTTCTTTATAGATTCTGGATATTAGCCCTTTATTGAATATATAGCTTGTGAATATTTTCTCCCATTCTATAGATTGTCTATTTGCTCTCTCGATTGTTTTCTTAGCTGTGCAGAAGCTTTTGAATTTGATCAAGTCGAATTTATTTATTTTTGTTCTTGCCGTAATTGCTCTTGGGATCTTAGTCATAAATTCTTTGCCTAGGCTGATATCTAGAAGACTTTTTCCAACATTTTCTTCTGGAATTCTTATGGTTTCATGTCTTATATTTAAGTCTTTTATCCATCTTGAATTAATTTTTGTGAGTGGTGAGAGACAAGGATCCTTTTTCATTCTTCTGCATGAAGAATTTCCCCAGCACCATTTATTGAATAGGGCTTCTTTCCCCAGTTGTCTGCTTTGTCAATGATCAGTTGGCTGTATGTGGATGGTTTTATATTCTGGGTTCTCTGTACTGTTCCATTGGTCTATGGCCCTATTTTTGTGCCAATACCATGCTGCTTTGGCTACTATAGCCTTATAGTATAGTTTGAAGTCTGGTACTGTTATGCCTCCAGATTTGTTCTTTTTGATTAAGATTGCTCTGACAATTCAGGCTCTTTTCTTTTCTTTCTTTCTTTCTTTTTTTTTGAGACAGAGTCTCACTCTGTTGTCCTGGCTACAATGAGTGCCGTGGCATTAGCCTAGCTCACAGCAACCTCAAACTCCTGGGCTCAAGCGATCCTACTGCCTCAGCCTCCCGACTAGCTGGGACTACAGGCATGCACTACCATGCCTGGCTAATTTTTTCTATATATTTTTAGTTGTCCAGATAATTTATTTCTATTTTTTTTTAGTAGAGATGGGGTCTCGCTCTTGCTCAGGCTGGTCTCAAACTCCTGAGCTCAAACAATCTGCCTGCCTTGGCCTCCCAGAGTGCTAGGATTACAGGCGTGAGCCACTGCACCCGGCCTCAGGATCTTTTCTGATTCCAAATGAGGCACAGAAGTATTTTTTCTAGATTTATGAAATATGACATTGGTATTTTGATGGGAATTGCATTGAATTTGTAAATCATTTGGGGTAGTATGGACATTTTAACAATGTTGATTCTGCCTGTCTGTGAGCATGATATGTTTTTCTATTTGTTTGTGTCATCCGTGATTTCTTTCTGTAGTGTTTCATAGTTCTCATTGGAGAGATCTTTCACTCCCTTGGTTAAGTATATTCCTAGGTGTTTTATTTTCTTTGTATCTATTGTGAATGGTATTCAGTCTTTTATTTGACTCTCAGCTGGAGTGTCACTGGTGTATAAGATTGATACTGATTTGTGGACACTGACTTTGTAATCTGAGACTTTACTGAATTTATTTATCAATTCCAGGAGTCTCTTGGTCGAGTCTTTGGGGTTTTCTAGATATAAGATCAGATCATCAGCAAAAAGTGATAGCTTGAGCTCCCGTTTCCTGATTTGGATGCCCTTTATGTCTTTCTCTTGCCTGATTGCTCTGGCTAGGACTTCGATTCAGCACTATGTTGAATAGAAGTGGTGACAGTGGGCATCTTTGTCCCGAGTTGCCTATGGGGTGCTCAAACAGGTTTAGTGTCCCTCTGCTTCAGTGTGTGCCCTGTTTTGATGGAGCATCTGGGCAAGCAGCATGAGGGAGGGCTGGTGAGCAGGGAGCTCACAGTCCGACACTCTTGAGTCCTCTGCAGGTCTTTAAGAGGAAAAGCTTGAGTTCCACACTCTGTGGAAGTCTCGGTGTGGTAGATGCACCGACAGAGGTGGAAGCAGCTGCTCCCTGAGAGCCCCAGCTCAATTGTGTCTCTCAGCAGCCATGGGCAAGGAAGGGGAAAGGGAGGAATGAGTCTGAATGGAGAAAAGCTAGCACTCTGGTCTCTCTGTCCCTCTTTCCAGAAGACAGCCCACCAGGAATGCCCAGCCTCTGGAGTCACACAGATCCCCCAAGATCCACTGGCCCCTGTGGCTCCCATAGTCTGAGCTGGAGTTGGGAAATGTTTGTGTGAGAGTGAGCAAGATGAAAACTGAGGGGCTGAATCCCCCCAGAGAGGACAAATGTGCTCAGTGGGTGGAGAAGCACTGGTGGCACCTGCCATCTTGGCTCAGGTTTGTGATGACTGGAAGCACCACCCCAAGGGGGCTGGCAGCCTGGTGCTTTGTCCTCAAGAAGCTCCCAGTTCACTGGCAGCAGCTGCTTTTTGGCTTGTGAGGGTAGAAAGTCTCTCCAGCAGCTTGGGAGCCTGCTGACTGCCAGAGATGTGAGGGAGAAAGAAACAAACCGCTTTGCCTACCCTTCTCACTGGACTCCAAGCCTCTTGGGGGTTGATCTCTGCCAATAACCTGCTCCTTCTTGTTCTGCTCTACAACTTCTTACCATGGGATCTCTGGTAGTTTCTGGCACTTTTCCCTCAGAATTACACCTGAACTATGTTTGTTTGTTTTTTCCTCTAAAACTTTTCCTTCTTTCTGAGACAATCTGGCAGCTGGTGCCTTTGGTCAGCCATCTTCTACCCTCTTAAATTTTTAAGTGCACAACACAGTATTGTTATCTAGAGGAGAAATGTTGTTGAGCAGATCTCTTGAACTTATTCATCTTGCTTAACTGAAACTTTATGCCCATTAATTAACAACTCCCCATGTCTCCCTTCACCCAGCCCCTAGCAACCCCCATTCTACTCCCCATTTCTATGTGTTTGACTGTGTTAGATACCTCGTATCAATGGAATCATGTAGTATTTATCCTTCTCTGGTTGGCTTATTTCACTTAGCATAATGTCAAGTTTCTTCCATGTTGTAGCATGTGTCAGAAATTCCTTCTTTTTTTTAAGGCTGAATAATATTCATTGTATGTATATACAATATTTTCTTTGTATGTTCATACATCAGTGGAAATTTAGGCCCAAGAAGCCCAAAGGAAAGGCCTCTCTTTTGAATGGTCTCCCCTTCTTTCTGTGTTCTGACAGCAGGTGGCTTTGCAGGTGCCTGGAATGGAATCCCCACTCAGATGCATGCCTTCCCTTCTATCCTGGGGATAGTGGGCTCTAGTTCCAGGGCTCAGTAAAATTTACATTTGATGTAAATTCCACATCCTTGCAATAGTGAATTGTGCTGCCATAAACATTTGAGTGCAGATGTCTTTATTATAGAATGTCTTTCGCTCTTTTGGGTAGATGCCTAATAGTGCTATTGCTGGATCAAATGTATTTCTATTTTTAGCTCTTTGTGGTATCTCCAAATTATTTTCCACAGAGGTTGCACTAATTTGCAATCCCACCAGCAGTGTAAGAGTGTTCCTGTCTCTTCACATTCTCTCCAGCATTTGTTGTTTTGGGATTTTTGGATAGAAGCCAATCTCACCGGGGTTAGGTGATATCTCATTGTGGTTTTGATTTGCATTTCTCTAATGATTAGAGATGTTGAGCATTTTTTTATATGTTTGCTGGCCATTATTCTGTCTTCTTTTGAAAAGTTTCTGTTCATTTCCTTTCCCCATTTGTTGATGGGGTTGTTTGATTTTTTCTTGTTGATTTTTTTAAGTTCTAGATAGATTCTTGTTATCAGTCCTTTATCAGATGTGTGGAGAGCAAATATTTTCTCCCATTCTGTAGGTTGTTTATTCACTCTAATGACAGTTTCCTTGGCTCTGCAAAAGCTTTTTAATTTGATCATATCCCATTTATTAATTTTTGTTACCGCTGTAATTGCTTTGGGGGTCTTCTTCAAAAATTCCTTGCCTAGGCCGATGTCCGAAAGGGTCTTCCCAACATCTCCTTCTAGAATTCTTAAGGTTTCATGCCTTAGGTTTAATTCTGTTATCCATCTTGAATTGATTTTTGTGAGAGGTGAGAGGTGGGGATCCAGTTTCAATCTTCTGCATGTGGATATCCAGTTTTCCCAGCACCATTTATTGAAAAGAGATTCTTTTCCCCAGTGTATATTTTTGTCTGCTTTGTTAAAGATTACATTACTATATGCAGATGGTTTCATCTCTGGGTTCTCAGTCCTGTTCCAAAGGTCTATGTCTCTGTTCTTGTGCCAGTACCATGCTGTTTTAATTACTATAGCCTTGTAGTACAGCTTGAAGTCTGGTAGACTGATACCTCCCAGTTTGTTCTTTTTACTTAAGATTGCTTTGGCTATACGAGGTCTTCTCTGGTTCCATACAAAGCATGGAATTATTTTTTCTAGATCTGTAAAGAATGATGATGGTACTTTGATAGGGATATTCATGAGTGGATTATTAAAATTTGGTATATGTATACAATGGAATATTACTCAATTATAAGAAACAACAGTGATCTAGCACCTCTTATATTTTCCTGGGTTGGACTTGAGCCCATTATCCGAAGTGAGGTATCACAAGAACAGAATAATAGGCTCCACGTGTATTCACCATCAAATTGGCACTAACTGATCAACACTATGGTGCTCACACGGCAGTAATATTCTCCAAGGATTAGGGGATTGGGGGGGTAAACTCACAACTATTGGATGCGGTGAGCATTGTAGAGGGGAAGGGCGTGCCTCTAATCCTCACTTGGATGAGGCAAAGTCATAAAATGTAACCAAAATGTTTGTACCCTCATAATATCCTGAAATAAAAATTTTAAAAAAGCTATAAAAAATTTGATGTAAATTCTATCAGATCTCAGTTTTTACCTATGGAGTGAGAATTGAAAAAGACGATTTCTGACTTTTTTCTGGAAGGTCTAAATGCGCATTTAACTATATAACTTTTTAATTCAAACACATTTAACTATGAAGCCAAGGACTTCTTATGAAAGCAGCACAGTCTTAACTGAAACAGATAAGCAACAATAAATCCTATTTTAAAGCAATGACATTGCTGAATCAATTTGAAAGGAGTGTACCTCCATCCTTTATGAGATGCCCCATCTGCCCTGCCTCCCACCCTCCAGCCTCCCCTGTGATAGGAGATGCTGGCACAGAGCACCGTTTTCTGTGGCCCTCTAACCTTCAAGGTTCAGCATGCTACAGACCTTGTAACAGAGGGGGCTGTGCTAGTCTGGAGAGTGAGCGGGACTTCTCTTTGGAGCAATTTCTTTCTGAAGAAGGAAGGATGAGGAAGGAGGCAGTGGAGCAGGGGGACTCCCAGGGTGGAAGCCACAGGACTCAGGTGTGTGGACTTGTTGAGGGAATATTCTTTAGGGAGCCAAGGAGGGTAGCAGGACCCAGATGGGAAGGAGCTGAACAAGATGATGCACTGGGGGATATTTAGCCACAACTGAGTTGGTGGGGGGATGCTGGATGACACAACAAAGTGGGCCCCTTTGAGGCCAAGGGGGGCCCTTCACATCCTCCACCCACCGTCATTGTCTGTGGGCCTTCTGGGGTTTTCTATCAGCTGAGGGCATTCCCCAGAGCCCTCCCAAAAAGGGTCAGCTATGAGCAGAAACTTCTCTTAGCTTGAAGGCCTTTGGCTTCTTTAGAATGTCATCATTTGTCATCCAAATTTTTTTTCAATTTTCACATCTTAAAATCTGTCAGCCTTTTCTTTTATGGTTGCTGGGTTTGTGACTTACTTAGAAATGCTTACCCTCATCAAAAGTTTGTAAAAATACTTTCTCATTTCTGTTTGAATGAACACATGTATTTTATCATAAGCTCTTTATTTGTATTTAGAGTTTATTTTTGTGTCTTTTATGAAGTTGGGCCCTGGCTTTATTTTTTCCCAAATGAACAGGGGATCAATGGTACCATTAACTGAATAATCCATGTGTTGTCTAGTAGTTTCAAATGCCCTGTTCTTCTTGTGCCAAATTGTCATATATCCCTGGATCTGTTTCGGACTTGCTCTCTTTCACTGATGTATTTGTTCAGTCCTGTGCCAACGACACACATTTTTATGACTGTAGTTGTATAGGTCGTTTTGATATTTAGGAGGACAAATCTTTCTTCATTGTCCTTCTCTTTAAACATCTCTTTGTTCTTTGCGTGCATTTCTTCTCTGATACAGTGATATAATTACTGGTTTCCCACTCTGTATCCATTGCCCTCTTCATGTCCCCTAACATATGCCAATTTCCATTCAATGGCCTCCCTGCTTCCAGGCAGCCTGTGCTCCCCAGGAACAACCCCACTCCAGGATCTGATTATTCCAGTACCCGGGGCTGGTGAAAGCAGGAACATATCGTGTGCAGGCTAAGGAGGGGTGAGAGGAGGTTTACTACAGGAGCTCCAGGGACAGAGATTCCATAAATTTAAGAGAGAGCCACCCCACAGGGGTGTTCTTCACTCCCTTGGACCACACTCACATTCTGCTATGAAGCTAGGACAGCAACATTGGTTTTGTGCTCAGACAGCCAGGCTGAGGATGACGACAATATCTAGAGGAAAATACAGCCCAGAAACTCAAAGCATAAAGACTCCTGACCTAATGAAATAAATCACTCTAAAGCAGTTCTATCACTGAGCTGTCCAATAAATGATCCAGAAAATATCATTTTCCCTAAACTACTTTGGCTCATCTGTTACTTGGCCCCAAAATCATCTTGACGTAAGTGCATACACTCTTCAGAAGTAATGGCTCATATTCCATAGAAACGTCTTTGGGATTTTGATTGGAGCCAGCTTATAGAAAGTTTGGAGAGAAGTTACTTGTTTATGGTTATAGTTTTCTCTCTATGAATGAGATTTAGCTCCATGTTTTTCATGATTTACTCTCTATATACAGCTACTTTTTACATGGTTTTATTCAATCTTACTTATATACTGATGGTTTCCAAATTTTTATCTCCAGCCCCCAACTCGTTGTCTTACTGATCCAAACTTTGGGCTTACAGAGCCAACAGCTGGCTTGTGATCTCAGCTTAGAAGTCTACTAGACATCTCAAACTTAACATGTCTTTAAAAAATGTTTGCTTTTTTCCATTGAGAAGCTATTATTGCTCATCACAGTGTAAGTGAACTCCATCCAGGTGCTAAAGGCAAAAATCTTTGGCTGGTTATTTTCATACACCGTGTTAAGTTTGTCAGCTAAGTGTGTTGGCTGCATCTTCATGATATGATCTGTGATGGAGTGAAAGTTTCTGCCCCACTTCCCCAATTCATATGTCATAATGTTAACCCCCAGGGTGATGCTATTTGGAAATGGGGACTTTGGGAGGTGACTAGGACATGAGGTTGGGGCCCTCATGAATGGGATTAGTGCCTTTATGAGAGAGGCTCAGAGATGTCCCTTGCTCCTTCTGCCATGTGGTAACACAGTGAGAAGACAATTATTAAATTAATTAATAATTAATTCTTGATGGGTTTCTGGCTGTTTTCCTGTCTGTAATACATTTGTTTTGACCATTTTCATCATAAACTGCAGGACTGATTGGAGACCTCCTGTTCTACAAACAATTCATTTTTTTCACTATTAGGCTCTGTCTGGGATTTAGGCTTTTACAGTTTGAATGAGCACCATCCACAGGATCCTTTTTGGGTTTCAACGTTCCCAGACATTAAGTCATGCTCTCTGCTCTTATTTTGGCCTATTACAATGTTACTGGGTGTCATGGGCTGTCGTTTGTTGCTCTGTGCTCCCTGAGGAAGAATTCAACCACAAGTATATTTAGAACATTAAGTCCCTTGGAAAAGCATACATGCTGTTTGCATTAAATCCCTGCTGTTCTCTTTTTCCTGCTTTATATTTTAATTATATGTGCCCTTTTAATGATGCCTGTAACTTTGTTTTTTCAAATCAGAGCATTTTAATGTTTAAAGTGTATTGTTCTTATGCATATATTTTATCTTTTATTTTTATTATATTGTAACTATAAAAATTCATAGTTTAATAGCTTTTATAATGTAACATTGTATCATGATCATGCTCTCATTTCCCTAAAAAGTCCTGAAACTATTCTTTAGAAACATAAAATTTTATAGATTACTTTCTGTCTTCTTTTTTTTATTTCAGAGTTTTATGGGGTACACATGTTTTGGTTACATAATTCACTTTTGTGCAGTTTGAGTCATAGTTATAAGTGTGCTTTTCACCCAGTCAGTGTGCACTGTACCTGTCAGTTACCCATCCCTCCTCCCTGTTGACTTTTATTTCCGTAGGTGCACATAAGTGTTGATCGATTAGTTCCAATTCGGTATTGAGTACATGTGATGTTTTTTTTCCATTCTTCTGATACTTCACTAAGAAGAATGGTTCCCAGTTCCAATCAGGTTGTTACAAAAGATAGTAGATCACTATTTATTTTTATGGCTGAGTAGTACTCCATGGTGTACATATACCATATTTTATTAATCCACTCATGTATTGATGGCACTTGGGTTGTTTCCACATTTTTGTGATTGTGAATTGTGCTGCTACAAACATTCGAGTGCAATGATGCCTGTAACTTATAAAAAGATTTTGTGACACATTATATGAAAGCAGTTATGTTTTCATATATATCAAAACATTTAGTGTTTTTCACTTCCCAATCAGGGGCAAATGACTGCTTTTGTAAATAGTGACTCAGCTGTAATGTGTTTGGAAAATGTCTCCACCCCTACTCTGCCGCTATGTATGTATGTATATATATATGCACACACACATAACATCTCCACCTAGAGATACTGCAAGCTGAAATGTGTTTTCTCTGTGTGTTTGTACACATACACATAAATACATGTTCACATATATATTAGCACTTTTATAATACAAAATGTAAAATAAGAACAGAAACATCTTCCATAGTCCTGCCACTAAGCATACAATCACTACTAACTGCAACTGTATTATTTTCTGCATTTATTACAAAGGGTTGTTTTTAATATACTTTCCATCATGTTGTATATTCAAATTAGTATCCTGACTTTTCAAAATTTATCCTATTAATTAATTGACAAATAATAATTTTATATATTCATAGTGCACAAAGTTTTGTTTTGATATATATACATTGTGGAATGATTAAATCAAGCTAATTAATATGTCTATCACCTCACGTGTTTTGTTCATTTAACATTTCCACAAGCTTTTTCTTTTTCTTTCTTTTTTTTTTTCTTTTTAAGAAAGGCAGACTGCCACATGCAGTGCATCATTTGGATGTGTCTGGAGTCTTGGCAGTTTGATTACCCTACGTTCTCCTACAAACGGACCCTGAGAGCTTGTTTGGGGGTTCTAGCAGGGGAGCACAGCTACTAATATACCCTTGACCAAAGGACAGTCCTCCTCTATCAGGGAAGATAGTCCTCTTCAACCGAGTGTGCAGCTTCCAGAGGGACGCACATGGAGTGGCGAGGGAGGAAGGGGATACCCGCCTAACCAGCCAGATCAGCCGATCTGGTCACTGGGGTGACAGATGTCACAGCCAGATAGATCTCACATCCCATAAGCTTTTTCATAGTGTGACTGCATAGACACTATTTTTCATGGCTTTGGAGTATTCTAGCAGCGGGGATCCAAAAGCCGTGCTGGAGAATTTCCCTGTGGGAGAAGGCAAATACGGACGCTCCTCATGAAGAGCTAGAGTCTGTTCCCTCACTCTTGAATCTCGGCTGGGATGTGACTTGCTTTGGACAATAAAATGTGATTGGAGTGATATTTCGTGAGTTCTGGGGCTGGGCCTCCAGAGCCTTTGCACATTTGTTTTTTGTGTTGTCACATTTCCATTCTCACTTTTTGGTGCCCCAGCTAACCTGCAGGGGGAGGGTAAAGACCATGTGGAGAGAAGCTCCAGCCAGTCCAGTCCTCCTGGCTGGGTCACAAGATGTGACAAGAAAAACAGTTGAGGAAACCAAATCCCAAGGATGGCAGAACTGCCACGCAGAGCCCAGGCCAAATTATCAACCTGCAGAAGAAATGATTATTATTTTAAGCCACTAAGTTTTGGAATGGCTTGTTATGCAGCAAAAACTGACACGTCACCAGTTGATTGATGTCACCGATCAACTATTTTTGATAATTAGGTTGTTTTTTTCACTTTATTGATTTCTAAAATAATTTGATGAACATCCTTGAACACAAGTATTTGTGCATAGCTTAACTGATCATTTCCTTAATATAAACACCTGTGAATAGCACTAATGATGGAAGAAGAATGAAAATTTTGAAGGATCTTGGTAAATGAATGTTTCTATCTTGTCCAAATTTTATATATTACTTTTTTTTTATTTCAGCATATTATGGGGGTACAGATGTTTAGGTTATGTATGTTGGCCTTGCCCCCCACTCCACCCCAAGTCCGAGTTTTAAGCATGTCCATCCCTCGGATGGTGCGTATTGCACTCTTAGTGTATGCATATACCCGTCCCCTCCTCCCTCCTCCCCCCTGCCTGACATCCAGTAGATGTTATTCTTATATGTGCACTTATGTGTTGATCAGTTAATACCAATTTGATGGTGAGTACATGTGGTGCTTGTTTTTCCATTCTTGGGATACTTCACTTAGTAGAATGTGTTCCAGCTCTATCCAGGAGTATACAAGAGGTGCTATATCACCATTGTTTCTTAAAGCTGAATAGTACTCCATGGTAT
>NW_012154286.1:79195-81667 GCF_000956105.1 Propithecus coquereli
TCCACCCCTTTACTTTGAGTCTAAATGCATCCTTGCAGGTTAGATGCATTTCCTGGAGACAGCAGATGCTTGGTTTTTTTTATCCATTTGGCCGGCCTATGTCTCTTGAGAGGGGAGTTCAAATCATTCACATTTATTGAGAGGACCGATAAATGGGGTGAATTACTGTTCATCCTTTCTCATTTCTGATACTTGTCTATGAGTAGTCTATGCCTTCTCTCTTTTCTTACTTTTTCCTTTCTTTTTTTTCATGTTTTTCCATGGGTTTATCAACTTTATTAGTCTTTTTAAGGAAGTAACTTATGTCTTTGTTAATCAGGTCTATTGTATATATGCTTTCTATTTTACTGATTTCTGCTCCTCTTTCTACTATTTCTGTTCTTCTAGTACCTTTGATTACTTTTTCAGTTCTCTCTGAAAAACTTTAAGATGGATGTTTAGAGCATTGATGTTCAGCCTTTCTTCTTCTACATGCAATGGAGAAGCTTCTATGCGAAACTGGCGAGTGAAGTGAATAATTGATATTTTTAAAAATATTGTTCTGGATCAGTTCAAAAGAGATGATACATCATGAATATTATGTTTTATAGATTGTAAGTTGATTTTTCAAAAAATTACAGAAATGCTTAGAAACACATAGAGTGGCAGCTTATCATCATAATTATAGAATTGTTGAGATGATAAATACAGAAGGAAAATATTTGAAAAAGACTGTATTTTATAGGAAGCCAGACCTGCAATGTAAAGTGCAAAAAGAAACATTATCACTTCCCTATGTGTTAGGCCAGATGGAAAGATGAGAAGACAGCAAAGCAAACAAGCAAGCTGTGGGTTTTGAAGATTGATGAAGTCTACAGACACTTCTCAGGACATGTGAGGATGGTTTCATCATTTAAATTCATTGCTGTAGGACCTCCTAATGCAAGTCAAGTATCTCACTGGTGGAATCACAGGCCTTTATCCCTTAATGAGCCATACCCGGCTGATCACTTCTTTGGGGAGGCCTTGGTAGAAAGCAAAGAGAAGAAAACTGTGATGTCTTTCCCAGTTATACATGGACTTATTTGTATTGACTTGATTGTATCTGAAAACAAACATGTAAAAACAAACAAAGAGTCTGTCAAGTTAACCTTTCTTAGAGAATATCAAGCTCATCTTTTTGAATACATATTAAATGGAAGCTCTCCCCAAAGACTTCAGGGAATGACACTTCCTTGCCTCTGCCACCTCTGGTAGCTCCTGGCATTCCTTGGCTAGGGGCTGCATCATGTCAATCTCTGCTTCTGTCTTAAGACTTGGACATATCATTTTGGAGGATACAATTGAACCAACTACCTGAGGAACCATCTTGCCGGGTATTTCTGTGTCCTTGTAACACCTGGTGGGTGAGGTTGTGCAGCTTCTGTGAGTCTCACGGGGACCGTCCTTCCCTGGAGACAGGCACAACAGCAGTGAGAAAAGCCTGAGGCAAGGCCAAAGTACAAGGGTGCACCACATATATTTTATCTCTATTTGGGCTTTTTCATTGAGTTAAGGGAACAATCACTTGAGGTCCACGGTTTACACTTTTCTCTTCCCGTGTCATAATTCCCTTTCAACAATTCCTACTTTTCGTTACACACGAAGATTCCTGGGTAGGTCTACAGTAGTGCCATGGAGGCAATGAAGGAAAGGTGGTTGTGGCCTTGACGTTTGCTCCTCCACAGCATGTTGAGGAACCAACGTGTGCGATGGTTCTGCCAGCCTGGAGCCAAGAGCCAGAGGTTGGAGGTGTGTGCCAAGGGGAGGACCAGAGAGCAGGCACAGCCTTGGAAACACGTTCAAGCACACCTGCTCGCTAGAGCCAGACAGACCTCAAAGGCAGAGAGGGATGATGTTTGGATGATGCGTGCATCTGAAAAGAGATGCTACCCCAGCAATCTTGAGCTAGGTCAGTCACAGGCTGCCATGAGCGTGGTCATGCACGTCCTAGGACATGGGAGGAATCTCGGATATGTGACCAGACGTTCTCAGGGCGTCACGGCATCTATTTACTGATGACAGCAATAATGGATATTTTCAATATATCGGGGTAAGTATAGATGTGACTGATGGCAAGGAGGTAATTTTGTACTGTAGCAGTGATTTGTTGTAATTGTCATTGAGTTATTTGCTATTTGTTTGGAGTGCTTTAGTGCCTTTCCGTGTGTTTTAAAAATCTGACTTTGATAACACTAGTCTATCCCAGAGTCCAAAGTCCTGTGCTGTGACAGCCTCAGTCCACCTTCCCCTCCATCTCTCCTCCAGCCCCTTCTCCCACGATCTTGTCCACTTAGGCTACTTGTCAGGTGGGCTGGCATTTCCTGAAGGTGTCATGGTCTTTTTGTCCCACTGGAAGTTTCACAAGCTCTGCCCCTTTGCCCCCGCTTTTTGCCTTTCCTGTTTGAGTTTTTGAACAACAAGGTGCAGGTGGGACGCGTGAGCTCTGGTGCT
>NW_012154286.1:83682-84697 GCF_000956105.1 Propithecus coquereli
CCTTCCTAGTTTATTATTTTTTAACTTTATTTCTGGCATTTATTTTTGCCATGCAGTAAATTTTAATTTCTCATGCAGTCTAATATAACATTTGTCAGTATTTGAGCTTTGGATTTTGCCTTAAAAGCTCCCTCAACTCTGAGGTTCATAAAATTTCCATATTTTTTTATTTCAACATATTCTGGGGGTACAAATGTTTAGGTTACATATTTTGCCTTTGCCCTGCCAGAGTCAGAGCTTCAAGTGTGTCCATCCCTTGCACCCATTAGTTGTGTATATACCCATTCCCTCCTCTCCCTGCCATCTGCCCGACACCCGAAGAATGTTAGTTACTACTATGTGTGCACTTAAGTGTTGATCTGTTAATACCAATTTGATGGTGAGTGCATGTGGTGCTTGTTTTTCCATTCTTGGGATACTTCACTTAGTAGAATGGACTCCAGCTCTATCCAGGATAATACAAGAGGTGCTAGATCGCCATCGTTTTTTGTGGCTGAGTAGAACTCCATGGTATACATATACCACATTTTATTAAGCCACACCCTTTTATTGCATCTACTGACTCATCATACAAGGTGTGGTCGAATCTCATCCACTTTTTGAGTATTTTTTAAGGTTGAGTTTTTAAAATTTTCTTCTTACATTCATCTAGGGTTTATTTTAATCTAAGTAATAAAATATGAATCCAAATTTATTGTTTTTCTTAGGTGCTAGCTAGACACTGCATATACACATGTATTTGTTTACATGTGTGTTAAATATAGTTGTGTAGCATCACAAGTTTAAAAAGATGTGGAGAAACTACATAGGACCAAGAGAGAGTCATTAATGATTTTTTCAAAAAATATAAAATAGGTCTTCTAAAATATTTAGAATTACAGAATTATTAAACCCACAGGAAAAAAATATGAGATAGGATGATATTATGGCCTGAATGTTTATGTCCCCCCAAAATTTATATGTTGAAGCTCAAATCCCTGATGTGACAGTATCTAAAGTCAGGGACTTTAGAAGA
>NW_012154286.1:84747-123092 GCF_000956105.1 Propithecus coquereli
ATTAGACTTTAACGAGGTTCCCCTTAATGTTAGCAGCATGTATCTAGCAAGGGCTGGCGCATGGTGGGTATTTAGAAAATGTAGGTTTTTGTGGAAAACACAGATAAAGGATGAAAAATAGACCCTCAATGATAACGAGTGCATATTTACAATCCATTCCACAATGCATTAAGGGTCGTCTAGTGGGCAGATGGGAAATAGGCAAATGCTAATTAAGGACAATAATGTCCATAGTCCTGAGATGTGCTTAATTGGAAACGATGGGTATAAGATAGTTCTGCTGCTTACCTTGTTAGTTGGATTTTTCCCCACAAAAAAACAATAATGCATTATTGTTGCATTTATTTTTAATGTGATGCATGCACTTGATGAGTCATTAGAGCAAAGCCTATCAACATACAGAGAAACATTAAAGAAAAGTGAGCCTTCCTCTTTCATTAAAAGGTTACATGGTATTGAATTGAATACACATACTTTGCTTAACCAGGTAGGTGTTGATGGACATGAGACGATTTCTAGTCTGGGCCACTCCCAGCAATGCTCCAGTATGGATTCTTGCCATGAGTCTCCTCCCCATAAGTGTATGTCCCTAGGATGGCCTCCTGTAGGAGAACCGCCAAGTTAAAAGATACAGGCTTTCTAAGTTTTGATAGCACGGTATTGCTATATTTCTCTTCACAGAAGTGATATTAAAGAATGTCTCAACCAGCAACATATAATAATGGACTTCTACGTACTTTTGCCAGCACTTACCAAATTAAATTTTTTTTTGATGATCTTATCATTGAAAATGGCATTCCTTTTCATTTTCATTCTATTCTTTAATAAGCAAGGTTGAGTTTCTTTTTGTATATTTTAAAGTATTTCTTCCTTTTGCCCATTTTTCTATTGGATTGTTTGTGTTTTTGCTGATTTGTGAGAGTGCTTTATGTTTTAATGATATCAGCCCTTTGTGTGTGATATGTGTTATAAATGCCTTCCTAGTTTATTATTTTTTAACTTTATTTCTGGCATTTATTTTTGCCATGCAGTAAATTTTAATTTCTCATGCAGTCTAATATAACATTTGTCAGTATTTGAGCTTTGGATTTTGCCTTAAAAGCTCCCTCAACTCTGAGGTTCATAAAATTTCCATATTTTTTTATTTCAACATATTCTGGGGGTACAAATGTTTAGGTTACATATTTTGCCTTTGCCCTGCCAGAGTCAGAGCTTCAAGTGTGTCCATCCCTTGCACCCATTAGTTGTGTATATACCCATTCCCTCCTCTCCCTGCCATCTGCCCGACACCCGAAGAATGTTAGTTACTACTATGTGTGCACTTAAGTGTTGATCTGTTAATACCAATTTGATGGTGAGTGCATGTGGTGCTTGTTTTTCCATTCTTGGGATACTTCACTTAGTAGAATGGACTCCAGCTCTATCCAGGATAATACAAGAGGTGCTAGATCGCCATCGTTTTTTGTGGCTGAGTAGAACTCCATGGTATACATATACCACATTTTATTAAGCCACACCCTTTTATTGCATCTACTGACTCATCATACAAGGTGTGGTCGAATCTCATCCACTTTTTGAGTATTTTTTAAGGTTGAGTTTTTAAAATTTTCTTCTTACATTCATCTAGGGTTTATTTTAATCTAAGTAATAAAATATGAATCCAAATTTATTGTTTTTCTTAGGTGCTAGCTAGACACTGCATATACACATGTATTTGTTTACATGTGTGTTAAATATAGTTGTGTAGCATCACAAGTTTAAAAAGATGTGGAGAAACTACATAGGACCAAGAGAGAGTCATTAATGATTTTTTCAAAAAATATAAAATAGGTCTTCTAAAATATTTAGAATTACAGAATTATTAAACCCACAGGAAAAAAATATGAGATAGGATGATATTATGGCCTGAATGTTTATGTCCCCCCAAAATTTATATGTTGAAGCTCAAATCCCTGATGTGACAGTATCTAAAGTCAGGGACTTTAGAAGACAATTAGGTTTGGATGAGGCCATGAGAGTGGAGGCTGGTCTGATAGGATCAGTGCCCTTGTACAAAGAGACACAGAGAGCGTGCTCTCCCCATCTCCCTGCTCTAGCACAGAGGACAGGCACATGGGCACTCACCAGAAACCGACCCTGCCGGCACCCTAATCTCAGACTTTCCAACTCCAGAACTGTGAGAACTGAAGTCTCTGTTGTTTGAACTGCCCAGTCTACGGTATTTTGTTATGACGGGCTGAGCAAACTAAGACAGATGTCTTATATTTTTTTTAACCAGCCAAAATAAATTTAAATAATGTTTAAATTAAAACATAAAAAATATAGATTAGACTTAAGGAAGAACTTTCTGTTTGATCAAAGTACTTGAATGAGCCACTGAGGATCTCCTGAGGATCCTGGTGTGAGAGGCGTGAGGGGAGACCAACCAAATGGTTTACTCCTGGAAAGTTAAAGCATGCACCTGTTTGCAGGCAAAGGATTTGACTATCCCATTCCTCTTTATGTTTGACTTACAGAGCTGAATACTAGGTGCTGTCGAATTTAATGTTGTTAGTTAAGGCTTCTACTTGAAGCTGTTGACATTAATTTATGACTACTTTTTACTCCAGCATTTAATATTTGAGAAAAAAATTTCTGGATCTGGTATCTAGTTCAGTGAGGTGGACTCTCCTTCAATGTGTTGAAATCCATTCAATGAAACAATTTGTGGTTGAAGTTTGTCGAGAGATGGACATTTTTAAAATAGTTCATTTCTACCCACATTGCTTGAGTGTTGCAAAACCAAACTGGATCCCTTCCTAAAATCCACATACACACCTGCAGGCTAGATGGCTCATCTCTGATTACACAGCAATCCAGTGGTGGGAGTGGTACTAACCTCATAGCCTCTGTAAGCTCATCTACAAGCACCAAGCCTTTCTTCTTTTGGAAAACAGATAATCAAAAGGGACAAAGTTCCAAAAATAATTTTGGGATACATTGATGCCAGCGTTGAATGACAGTTACTTTTTTTGCGTAAGTTCATCAGTTTTCTTAGCGGATTTGGGACTCAGGGAAGCTGTTAAGGAATCAGTTACTGCCTTACTGCTCTGCCAAGGGCTGAACGATGCCCTTCGAGCACTAGGAAACTGTTTGTTCCTCCCAGGTGCCCACACACTTTCAGGTAAGTGACTGGGGAGAACCTTTGATTTATAGCTTATGAATACAGAAAATCATTTTGGAGGTCACCAGAAAGGGGACAGAAAAGATTCAGATGACCCACAGCTTTAGAAGCTATAGCTGGGAAAGAAAATTTGAGCAGAAATTATTGTGAAATATTATTCCTTTGATTTCCAGTAGCTGGAGAGAAAAGGCCGCCTGCAAGTCTAGCTGGGTCTGACTTTAGGATAAGCCTCTGGGTCTACGGGTTGACCTTTCAAACACCAGCACACTGATAAAAGATCACATGGGTTTAAAACCGCCGGTGCATGCCAATGAGCAGATAGAACCGGCAAAGGCTGATGGCCGTCAATGTCCTCAGGATAGTGAGTTGCCAAAGGAAGCCTGTCAGAACAACTCAGTTCTGACCACGCAGCTACCCACCAGGGCCACCCAGGAGCATCAGTGCTAGTTGATGTCCCTCCTATGTGTAGTCAGGAAAAGTCCCATTATGAAGCTATGAAGCGCTGGTGCTTGGAATCTAGGGTGGTTTGACAGATCAGGGTAGCTGTTAGCAAGTCAACTAAGTTAACTGCTGCCGAGTGGGCCACTTTCTTTGGGAAAGTTTTCCCCTCTAGCTTTCTGAATCCTGCACGGGTAGGTTGTGGCTACACACTTCAGGGTAGTTTATTGCGAGTAGCCCAATCCTGTGGGAAATCTTGGATTCACAGGGGGCTGCCTCCCGGAAGGTGGATGTAGCGGAACAACCCAGCATCGCCAATGGCCCAGCAAGCTCAGACCCCGGAACAGCAGGGGAGAGAGCTTGAGCTCAACGCTACGGACACAGGAAGAAAGGTTTTCAGTGCTGGGATCGGCTAGTGACAAGTACTGGAGGATGTCAGGGAATAAGCTGGCCCATGGAATTAGGCCGTTTGTGTTTGCTAGTTGGTGCGTACCAGGGTGAGGCTCCTGTCCTCCTACAAAGACCGGGAGATAGGGCGAGGGTATCTTCCTTGATCATTACAACTCACAGGTCTGTGTCCCAGGTCCTTGAGAAAGAACTGGGTGGTGAAACTAGCAAGAGGCTGGGGGAAGATTGATAGCTCAAAGGGGCAGAGGAAGAATTTACAATTGCGAGTTTTCTCAAGTGAATGTTCTGAGGAAAGGGAGGCCAGGGGCCTACAGTTCAGTCAAGCTGGGGGAACATGAAGGCCGTCTTGGTCAGCCTCCCACCTTTCTTCTGGTAACAATGGGCCGACCTTTTTTTCTCCCACTCTCTGGTCGTGGGCCAACCAGCCTCCCTGTGTTCTCAACCCTCAGCATCTGCATCTGCTGCTGGGCCAGGCACTGCTGCTGTGACAGGGCTGTCCTGCTGGGTGGCCTTGGAAGTCACAGGCTTCTATTTCTTTATTTTTTTAATCAATTTGAATTCTTCTGCTTACCCCTTCTGCCATCTGGAATAACCACACGCCTCACACCTAACTACCAATTGCCAATTTTTCTTTCATTTTGGAGATTTCAGTCAATGTTGATGACCTACAAATTGAGCTATTAGATTCCTTTTTATTTTTGTGCAGTTATAAATCAATGTCTATTTATTGATAAGTTAAATTTCTCCAGTAATATTTTTCCTTCAATAAGAACTTTTTCCTTTCTCACTAATTTCTCTATATAAAACATCATCATCCATTTCCATTTAAAATTTAATTTTAAAGCCAATATTCATTTATTTGAAGATAAAGTCATTCATCACTCCCACAAACTCCTGGAAAGACTGAGCAATAAAAAGAAAATGGGACATGTAATATTTCCTCTTCAAATAGAACCATAAGTTATAAAAATTCACATGCTTGAGTCTATCGTTGGCAAGAGAGGTAGGAAAGATATTATAAGTTATATATATTTATTTGTGCCCAATGGTAAGAATTACTTTGCCAAGTACTATGACTGCAGAGATTTTACACCAGCAGGATGGAAATGGAATGCCTTACCAAGTTTCAAAAAAGACATTGTGTGCTAGCAGCATTAGGTTCAACTGCAAATCATTAAAAATGCAAACAAAAATAACTATGAAATGGTGGCTTAAACAAGATGTTTAAATTAAACTATTTTTCTTTCACATAGAAGAAGACCCAGAGTAAGTTGCCACAGGCACCTCTGCAGTCGTTGGGTTCCCAGACCTCTTCTCCCCTGACACTTCCTGTCCCTGGCACACCACCTGCGATTACCATGCAGGCTCTGCAGCAGGGAGGAGAAGGCAGGTGAAGGACGAGCTCCCGGGTTTAAGAATGCTTCTAGGAAGTCACCCGCAACATTTCTTCTACCTCCCCTTAGCCACAACGTCGCCACGTGGCCACCCCTAGCCTAAGAGAGGCTGGGAAGTGTAGCCGTTTAACCTGGCAGCTACATAGCTAGCTAGAAATCATAGTTCTTATTACCAAAGGCAGAGGGACAGATCGGATGTTAGGGATGCTGAGGACTCCCCACCGCACTGACACTGTGTGTTTATGAAGACACAGTTTATATCTTCCTTCTCTGTTTAAATATATGTGCAAATAATTCCAGTGTCCAGGTATATACTTATATGGGTGCAAAACAGTGAGCAGGTCTATCAAAGAGCTAAGGAATTTTTATGTTGTCACCTATATAACAAAGTTTTTAGTAGTTAATAAAAATAATGTGATTGCTAACCTTTATTGAGCATTTACAATGTGCCAGGAACTGTTCTAAACACTTCACATGTATTAATACTAACTTTAACTAACTGCAATTAATGCTCACAAAACACAATTGAGGTAGGGACTTTTAATATCCCCATTTAACAAATGAGGAAACTGAGGCAGTGCAGGCTGAGGCAGCCCCAGCCCTTTATCCCCAAGCTCACAGCTTTCTGCTGGCATCTTCCTCATAGCTCAGAGCATTCGATATTTTGATTTTGAAGGTCATTCTCTTTGACTATTACTGGGTCAATTTTTCTAAAAAGATTTGTGATGTTAACAAAATATTCTGTCATTCTCTTATTTAGAGTTAGTATCTTCCATGCACAATCTGAATTGATATCCTATTAGCCCCACTAAAGGAAACATTGAGCATGCATTTCTGTAAAATCTCACTAAATTTATGTTCAGCATAAATTTTTCATGATATATATTATATGTCTATACACATAAATTAAAAATTTTAATGAAATTTCAATTGTTTCCATTCTATCTAGTGGTTTGAATTAGCAAAATAGAAAACATTCAAGTTATAGACAGAGTTGATAAAAATTCTCTAATCTGCTTCTAAACAAAGTTTCTAAGGAAGCTCTTCTAGTAAATCGTGGAAACTCTATTTCTTAACAAGATCCTTTCCATTTTTTCTTTGATATCACTTCTAGAATTTGTACTACCTCTTCCTAAATAAGAATGCTTAATATAAAAATGTAGATCCATGACTTTTGCCTATTTTTCACTTTTTGACCAAGAAGTTACATGCTGCCTAAAGGCTTCTGAACTAACCTCAAAAGCACCCCTGCAAATATTTTACACACTGGATTTCCTTACTTGTAGATAGGAACTTGATTCTGAAAGCCTTAAAGCCCAAGAACAACTGGTTAATATCACACAGACTCTAATTTCTCCTTCTCATTTTTTCTCTTGAATGATTCCAGTGACGTTATGCCAGAGTGACACCAGATCCAGCCATTGCCCTCCTGGCCTGTGGTCTATGGAAATCAAAGCAGTGTGCTTTGTGCTGTTGGTGGTCCAGGATCCCTGGGGGACTCAGCTCAGAATGCAGGCATGGGAGCTTCTCCCCCAGCATTTCTGTGGCCCAGAGGTCTCCCTGGGTTCCCACGTGCTGCAGTGCAGCAGATAGTGCGGTCAGATTGGCGGAATAAGTAATTAGCAAGAATCTGAGGCATGGCTGAGCATTGTTCTTCTGACCCCGAAGAATGGGACCTTGTATTTAAATTAATAGTCATTTAGAATGTCCCTCTTCCTGTGATGAAGGAAAGGAGTAGGCAAGGGCTATGAGTACTGTTTCAGAAAAATTGCACTAGACAAGTTAAATGGGCAAGAATGACTTTTTTCATGGCTATTGTAATGGGAGAGAGAGATTGAACTTGGAGACATTGAAGCAAAAGGTGAGAAGGATTTTAAACACTGGGATGAGTTCCCAGAAAAATCCTGAAGGAGCTACTGGGGGAGAGACTGGTTGGCGTGATTAGGCCGTCTGTGCTTGCTCATCCACTGTCTTTGGAGTTGGGCTCCTGCCTTCCCATGGACTGGGAGAGAGGAGCCCTATCATCAAGGCCTTCCTGGTGCTTCTCCTACCTGGAACCATAGCTCAGCCCACCTCTTTCTCCTGTCCCCTCTCACTCTTTCTCTTCTATCAAATACTGTCTCAGTGCTAGCACTCTACCACCAGCCCCAAGCCATGCTCCTACTAATCAAGCCATATCATACTCATCCCCTTGTTGTCTGTTAGCAGAGGCTGAGGGTCTGCAGTTCAGGACCTGCCCGTTGCTTCTGAATTGCTGGCATCCAGCCTGGTCCTTGATACCTAGCAGGAATTCAATCAGTGCTTATTGATCAGTAAACTAATGGATAAATGCTAGTTTCACTTAATTGTCTTGAGAAAACACTTTAATACGGCATGGTTTTGTGGATGGAAAAATTCAACTCTTAAATAATTTAAAGAGATTTATTCTGAGCCAAATTTGAGGACCATGACCTGGAGCCATATCCAAGAGTCTTGAGCAAGTGGATTCACAGTGGTTGGATTAGAGTTTGATTTTTATACATTTTCAGGGAGATAGGAATTAAAGGTAGAATCATAAATCATACATTGGTTTGGCCTGAAAAGGGCAGGACATCTCCAAGCAGGGGCTTGCAAGTCATAGGTAAATTTAGGATCCTTTAGTTGACAATTGGCTGAAAGAGTTAGATTTTGTCCAAAAGACTAGGAATCAGCTGAAAGGAAGCCTTAAGTGTCTTCTGTCTTTCATGTAATGCTTTACTGGAGTCAGGTTGGGAAGTAAACCACATCACAGAAACCTGTTTACTGAGATTTTATCATTCGGAGGCATGACTCACCAGGCCCTCTTAGAAAGGAAAAATTTTCTTTTTTGGGGGGGACGAAGAAAAAAATCAACGTTTAGTCCTCAGTGTTTTAGAACAAGAAACTCATTCATGTGTAAGTATTTGCAGGGAATGTCATTTGTAATTCTTTACCTTGAATGCACACAAAGCAGACAAAGTTAAGGCCATATGGTGATCATATGGTATTCCTCCTGAGTTCAGAAGCCCTTTCTAAAAGTTGTGCTTGTCCATCACATTACAGTTTATATAGACATTCTGCATTGCTTCATTTGATTTTTACAGCTCGCCTGTTGTGAAAGACATAGGATATTTTGTCCCCATTTTAAGGTCACAATATTAACAAGTTACAGAGCAAGATGCCAACTCCAGGTTGAGATTCCTCCATGACTCAACCCACGCCCTGTCCCCGACCCCAACCCCACCCCACTGCCCCTGCCAGCAAAGGTGACTTCCTCTCCACCAACTGTCAAACACCGCCAATCTACAGAGGATGTGACACAAACTCTATCTTATTCTGAATTTCTCCACATATAATGACATTTATTATTTTAACAAATCAAGGATTGAAGGATCTGGAAATAAAGTCTCTAATCCATGCTAACTGTGGGTAATTTAATCACCTGGTATATTTTTATTATGTAAGAAGATATCCTTAAATAAATCGTTCATTTCCAAAGGCATATTGACACTCATCAGCCTCAGCCTTCACCTGCAGTCTCTCCACTGCTCCTCTCATTTTACTTTGTCACAGAAGTGGGGAATTTCTGCCAATGAGAGGAAGTGTGGGCAGCAGAAACGTCTACTCCTCATCCTAAAATAAGAAGGATATTATAATAATGAGGATAATAAGATGATTATCCAAAATCATCTTTGATGGAAAGAAAATGAGGAACACAGAGATAAATGATCTGAACACTACTTAGTCATGTGGTCCCATAAGGCATGTCTAGAAATTATATCCCAGCAACTTTCTTGGCATTGATAAAGCTTCAAGTAGCATAGAACCTACTTGGTTTTCCTCAAAGAAGTCATTGCTAAATTTACAGGTGATATTTTTTCCTTAATATAAGAAGCTAGGGCTGGTACTTCATGCGTTAACCTGCACATAGCATCTCTGGGTAAATGTTTGATGGTGGAGAAAAGGAAGAAAGGAAAGAGCAAATGAATGAATGAATGAAGGGGGACTCCGGGTTTCATGACACCGAGTCACTGCCAGCCCCCAAGTCTTCTCCTTTCCTTGCTGTCCCCGACTGTTGCTCTGGAATGGCCACCTCCACTCCTCTCGGTGGGACAAGGAAAACAGGGCAAGGCCAAAGCATTTAGATTCTTCCTTCAGATTAGCTGTCACTTGTCAAAGCTCAGAGGAGCTGACTTTGAAGGGCCGAGGCCCGGAACTTGGTCCATGCGATGTAAGCCCCAGAGTGACCCAGGCAGTGAAAGGGGACATGGACCAGGAGCCCTAGCCCAGGCCACCCTCCCAGAATGAATGGGCCCCTAGTTGAGCTGCCCACATGCAGTGTACAGCAAGGAGGCCCCAAGCACGGGGCCCTGGGGGTTTCGCCCATGGCTTGCTACATGCCACCCACCCGATGCAGGGATGTGATTATGGTCCCACTGTGCATGAGAGCAAACTAAGACTTAGGGTTGTTAAGTAACACACTCAGGCCCATGCAGAAGAGCTGGGTGGGGTTGGCCCTCAGATCTGTCTGTTTCCGGAGCCTGAGACACAAACTAATTAGTTCTGCTATTGATTATATTTTCCCTTCTTTCCATTAGAAGTGAAATAGTTTGTGGAGGTCACTCATGGGAGATCTCTTCCTGCTGTCCTCTCCAGTAACAGCCTAAGGAGGAAATGTGACTTGGAGCTATGGTGATCTACACTATGAGTCTCAGGAAACCAACAGAGCCTATGCCACGCCATTCTCCAAGCAGCAGGGACCCAAAAGTTGATGAGCCCAACAGTTAAAAGACGAGGAGACAAAGGCAGGGTTTCTAGAATGTTCTGAGTGTTAAAGTGAAACGGTACAGCCTTTTAAGGTTGTGGTTGAAAGCACTTGTATGGCAATATTCATTAAAAAAAAACCCAAAGAACCTTCTTTCTAAGAAATGATTTTCTTTTTTTTTTTTGAGACAGAGTCTCACTGCGTTGCCCGGGCTAGAGTGCCGTGGTGTAATCCTAGCTCACAGCGACCTCAAACTCCTGGGCTCAAGCGATCCTCCTGCCTCAGCCTCCCGAGTAGCTGGGACTACTGGCATGCACCACCATGCCCGGCTAATTTTTTCTATATATTTTTAGTTGTCCAATTAATTTCTTTCTATTTTTAGTAGAGTCGGGGTCTCGCTCTTGCTCAGGCTGGTTTTGAACTCCTGAGCTCAAACAATCCGCCCGCCTCGGCCTCCCAGAGAGCTAGGATTACAGGAGATCGGATCCTCTAATTGAAGCTGACCATCTGCTTCCCATCAAGTCATTTCAACAGGCTCAGAAGTATCACTGCATTTTAGAGCCAGAAGTTTCATCATCCAAGTAGCTACTTTAGGGTTTGAGCCATGAATTGACTTCAAAGATCCATCAACGCCTGCAAAATAGACGCACTTTGGCTGTGTCCGTGAATGTGTGTGTGTTTCCCCACGAGGGAGACAGTCTGCTGATGTTATTATCTCAAAGAGTCTGTGTTAAAAAAAAATGTTTCAACCGCAAGTTCATAGTGATCAAAAATAAATAGATCAAAAAATAAGAAAAAGGGACAGGAGCAACTTCTTTCTATACCAGAAGGCCAATCTATAAATGTAGAGGAAATGATAGAAAATCATCATTGAACAGCCATAATGGTACTGATTGCTATACACGATTCATCAAAGAAAACTTTAGTCATCCATGAAAGGTTGAGGAGGACAGAGGATGTATCCTCAGCCTTAAAGTGTCTCCACGTAGAGTGCTTATTACATATGCCAAGGAAAAATGGTCACTCTGCAGCGGAGAAATGCAGTGCACACCTCTGTACCCACATCATCAAAGTGAATGTCACCACCAACAAAACAAACTGGCCATGTGGCCTCCTGAAGTGATGCCGAGAAATACAGAACCTCACTGCCATGTCCCTTCCGCCAAAATGTACAGCCCAAATCCGAGCTCACGGAAATGCAGACTGGCTCAAACTGAGGCTTGCTCTGTAAAATCTCAGCTCTGTACGCTTCAAAGAGGTCAATATCATGAAAGACCAAGAAATAGGAGAAGGTGCTCCAGGTTAAAGGAACAGATGATGCACAGGAAGTGTGATCCTGGGCTGTACTGGAGACCGAGGAAAGCCGCGGAGAGGCACGTTATTGGGACCTTTAGTGGAATTTGAATTTGGGTACGTAGTACCTTGGTGTTAATGTACATTTTCCAAATTTGATAATCGCATTGTGGTTTTGGAAGAGGTTATTTTTGTTCATAGGCAAAGAAGTATGCACGTGTGGCCTAAAATCTTCAGTGTCTCCAACTTACTCTCAAATAGTTTGTCAAATATTAATTATATATCCTTATTAATTATTATATATTTATTGTTATTATATAAAAGAGAAAAAAGCAAATGTGACAAAATGCAGTCGATGAATTTAGGTGAATCGGACCCTGGAGCTCGGAGTACTACATTTGCAACTTTTCTGTCAGGTTGAAATTTTTCAAATAGAGACAGTTTTAAAGAAAGTTAAAAATCTTGGGCCAGGTCCTTCTCCCCTATTTTACAGATGAGAATTTCGGTCTCAAAGCAATTAAGTTAAAGGTATCATCTGTTAGTGGAAGAAGCCATATTAAAACCTAGATTTCCTGAGTCCCACAAAAATGCTCCGTCCACCTCCTTGGATCATAACAAAACTCACATATGTGCATTTCTTAAAATTAATTTTTCGGCCCTCAAGCCACACTGTGAATAGACTGGGGCTGAGTTTTTTTTGTTTCTATACAGTAGATCTTTGTTCTATTTTCACAGACTAAAGTAGAGGGAAGCTGGATCAGGTAGAAACTATTCTTGTCATCTTGCTGCAGTAATTAGGAGATACCAAACATATTTTATTGTACCTCATTTTTCAACTTCTGCCAAATATATGTGCAAGCAGACGGATCTTGTAGGAAAGGAACAGTGATGAAAATTGGGGAGAAAAGTCTCTCTTCTTTAGAACTTTGCTCCCAATTTGCCACACCCGTCCCCACCCCTGTGCAGGAGGCCAGGCCAGTGTGCTCTGGCACTGAGCACTTAGCTTGGTAAGCCATGCCGTGCAGCTCCTGGCTTCTCTTACGAGGGACCAAGGGGCCATGGATTTCCAGGGAGGCTTTGTCTATTGAGGTACATCTCCGGCAGTGTTTTCAACAGAGGAAATAGGATTCATAAAGTAAAAAGAAACACTAGTTGGACGTTAGATGAGGCAGAAAACACAGAGGAAGCAATGATTGATCTAGGCAATGTGTAAAGACAGCGATTATTTTAGATCAAGCAGATCGGCAGGAACACAAACCCAAGGACAGGCTAATCGATAGCATCAGGGAAAACTCCGCAGGTTTCAAGACAAAATGAGATATTGAGAGCATTACAAAGGCAATGCCATGAATTTTTCTTTTGAAAATATTCATCCAATTCATTGAAGGAACTGAATTAATCTTCCTTTTTATGTGTTTTGATAGAGAAAGATGACCTTGCAGGTTGTCTAGCAGTATCAGGTCTAATGGTATGTGCTGGAGAGAGTCTTTGTCCTTGGAAAAGCCACTGCAGATCTTTGTGTCTTAGAAATTCTAACTGAAAATGGCAAAACAAGAAGAATGATTTATATTTATTAAGATAAATACATTCTCCAGGTATGCATGTGTGAATGTATAATTATAAAATTATATGTGTGTACAGAAAGTATGATGTGTAATTGTTACCGTAATTATTTATTTTGATATCTACTGCTAACTTATCTAAGATGAAAGATGTGGAGCTAACTGAACTGTACAATTTCCTCCGAATACATGAGACATGTTGGTCATTTTCAGATTAGAGACATAATAGTTACATGTGAAGATGACTTCCCAAACTCCAAACAGGGCTGCCTCCGTTTGGAACGAGACTGGCACACAGTCACCTCCTGGCTGTCCACAGATCAGGTCCTGCTTCCAAGAATGTTTTCTTTATCCCACTGGTTGTTGTAGCATGTTTATAATAATATTCAAGTATCAGGAGTATTCCCACGATCACCTGGATGTTTATCTGCTCTTGAACATCAGGGGGTCTGACCACAGAAGGGCTCCCATTCCCACGTGATCACCAGTCGCTGAGGCCAAGCAGTGGCTGCCCTTCAGTATCTGTTGTTGTTGCCAACCTACTATTCTCTCAGATGACTGCCCGCTCCTGCAGGAATGTGAGTTTATGTCCCTTTGTTTAGGGGTTGGACTTCAGCTTCACAAGTTCAAAACTTTGTTCAAATTCTTATACAGTTTGGTCAGGCACAGGACATCTGCATCTAATTCTACCTGATAAATAAAATATCCATCTGTTAACTTAATCACAAGAAACAGTGGCCAGCCTGTTCTCATTAAAGGACCCTTGCTTTCTCTCCCAAGCACACACCTCCACAAGAGGATCAAGCTGACAATGTTTCGTGAGCTGGAAAATGAGGCAAATGAGTCGTCAGATAATCTTAAACACAAACAGACATATTGTGATGTACCATTTCCTTCTAAGAAATACAACCAATGCGATCTTCCTACATGGGCCAGTTGCTCAGGAAGTGGATTTTAAGATGCTTTAATAGTACCAAGGCCCATGTGGGTAGCTCAGGAAAGCTGGGTGGGTCATTGCCTTTCTTCCCCTCAATCAACATCACCAACACCCATGCATACTTCAACCAGAGTGCCTCACTTTTTACGTGGGCCACCCCATTTAAACAGGATGTCTGCCTGTGCAAGGAGGGGGGCACTTGAACATGAACTCAAAAGGAACTCTGAAGGCCACACGTGCAGACACCCTTCTTGCCATTGGTAGAGACACATCATTCATTGATGTGGTAACTGGTTTATGGCACCATGCATCACAAGACAGCATCAGCACATGCTGGCTGTCTTTCTTGAGAATACTCCCCTGGACTCCTGACGGGGATTTGATAAACATCAGAAGTCCCATCACTTCTACAGGGAAATAGTCTCTTAGAGCAGGTTACTCTGCAGAAAACTGGGCTCACAATTGCCATGTTGCTTCCCACAATTATTGTTTCAGACAGTGGCTGTTTCCTAAACTCACTGCTTCTTAAGGACTGTGTATGAATTATAGGATATTCATATACAGAGTAGGCATAGATAAATTAGATGCTTTAAAGGAACAGAAGCCAATTTCCCCTACATAGAAGGCTTAGTTTGGTATATTTTCTGCAATTTGGTATGTAACTTGTATCATAGATAAGACTTTATAGAATCATGAAATTAATGGCTGCTTATAACACACTCAAAAGGGAAAATCCTAACTTTAAAAATGTTAATATGTTTGTATGTGTACATACACAATATGTCCGTATATAAACGTTTATGTATGTGTGTATATATACATATTTCTTTACTTCATGAAAAACTATTCACTTTATTTATTTTTTGCATTTACTGCTCCACAGAATATTTGCTTTAATTATGTGCTCTTATTCAGGGTGGTTGTTTGTTGCTGACAGCAGTGGTACAGTAGTGACAATAAGTGCACTGGTACTTGTTGGCATTTCCAAGGCTTTGGAGAGCAGCAGTGTGGCCTTTAGAAGGGAAGCAGTGACACGTCTTGGCATAAGCGAGGCTCACACTGTCATCTTCCAGATTCCACGACTTTCCATTCCTGATTTTCCCCTGGAAGATTTTAAGCCTGTACTTCCTCTAATCCCCTTACATACCGTTCTCTCCCAGGCTGTGCTTTTGGCTCTATTTCTGTGGCAGTGCTTTTCCTCTCACGAAGGAGGACTTTGGAAAGAGATGCAGTGGGGTGTCCAAAATGGGCCCATAGAGCTTCTTGTAAGATTGAAAAATTATCCGCAAAATTTTGACTATAGGATAATAGAATCACAGATGCTGCTTCAGTATGTTTTCCTGCAAAACTACTACATATTCAATCTCTTAGATATTCTAGTGCTTCTTATTCTATTTATTGTCGTAAGTTAATTCAACATTTTATGGAGAAGTTAATGGAATTCAAATGAGTCTTGAACATTAAATTAATTATTATGGGTACATGTTCAAAATATTTTTTCCAAAAAAAATTATTTCCATTATCATAAATATTTTCATCCCTCTCAAACTCATAAAAAGCATAAACTATGGCATGATTATATTAATAGAATTATACCTGAATCTGTTGTTTTGGGATTCCTTTCTAATAAAAGTGTTTTTTTATTGCCCACTACTTCTTGGTAAGGTACGTAAGTAAATCTTTGAAAACAAAATGAGAGTTTTTAACCCAAACATATTTGGTACCTACAATAAAAATAAAATGTAGCTGACTGAAAAGAAGATATTCCTTAAAATTTCACCAAGGAATGTCAGGTATGAGCCACTTGTGGGAAGAGCCAAGGAACAAGCTATTGAAATAATAGTGGAAACAGCAGTTCTCATGGAAGCTGCTTTCCAACAGCTACACATCATTTCACCAGTGGAATTTGGAAACTGGCAGAAAAATACAAAATTTATCTGCAACGGCCTTCTCTGGTTTCTTCTTAGCCATTCATTTGGTTTACTTAACATCGTTTGTTTTCTTTTGAAACCCCTAAAGAACAGAGCTGGGGAAGGGGGTGTTTTAAAAGCCATTCTATCTCTTTTCAGTTCCTCTGGACTGAATAAATATGTATTTTTCTTGAGAGTACCATTGGTGTTTTTGGTAAAATTCCAAGGAACTCAGACAAAACCAATCTATATTTTTAATAAACAGCTAAAAATTAACTTGTTCAGCTAGGAGTCAGAGTTTAAGCAAATGAAGCATGCTATTGCTAGAAAATCCATTTTACCTGCCCATTCTATGTATTTGCACATGTAGATTCTTCTAAACTTGTTTAGCATAAGGCAAGTCTTGTGGAAACCCTGTGTGAAGCTGGTGTTTAACCTGTAGATTTAATAAATCAATTCCTAGAATAATCAGAGGGACCCAAAGCTTTGAATCTTTGGAAAAAGACTTGCTATAATCTCAACTTAGCTATCCAGCTGAGCAAATCGTGTTATAGACTTGTAATAGTGTTGTGTTGTAAGTATAATACACCTAGAATTACATGCAGGTTGAGATGATGAATTCAATTATTAATATTAGGTTAAACCACATGAAATTGCTGCTATTGCTGGTTTTTGCCCTATATTGCAGTGATTTCATGTGATTCAATTTAATATATGAGATAATTCTTCAATTAGAGTTCATATGAATTCATTTCTGAATTCAGTAGCTTCTAAAGAGGGAGAAGATGGGGAAATATTGACAATGTTGGGATAAAGTTGGGTCTACATAGTGAGATAAAAAGTCTCTGTTTTCTAAGACTGCAAAGGTATAGAGCACTAAAAATAGAATGATACTACTTAAGGTAAAATATGTGTATATATAAATTATTAAAAAAATACATTCTGAAATGATATATACCTATATGAAGTATGGATGATACGTGTGTGAGAGAGTGAACTTTAACTTTTTGTTTTGCATTTCTGCATTGTTTAAGTCTTTAAACATAAGAATATATTCAATAACTTGCACAAGGATTAAAGTGGAAGGTGAAACATACAGGCCATGCTATTCATCTCATTGCTATCCTATGAGCCTTTGTATGTCAAGAACCACACATCATAGCATAAAAGAATAAGAGCTACACATCAGATGCGTTCAGCAGGTGCTGGCTTTTTAAATTCTAAAAGAGATTACTTGTGCACTTCCAGGAGCTAAGAGTCCTTACTGAAAACAAGTGCGTCACAGGCCAACTTCAAAGCCATGAAGAACAGATGTAAAGGATATAAGAAAAAACCTGGACCTTAAGCTACAGAGTATTTTTGTAAAGCCTTCTATTTTCCAAGGTTCAATAAAACCATTCCTTTCGAACTGTATTGCAAGGATAACCTTCGTCCAGAAATGGGAAACTGTGATTAATATTGGAAGAACACTGCCATCAACAATGTGCTTACTATACGGTGTTGTCCGGGGCTAGGAGAGAGTATTCTCACTCACGTATCGGGGGGTCTGGACGAGGGAAGCCCCGGAGAGATGCGGACACAGCAAAGCACAGCCTCCATGGTCTGACTCAGATCTAATTAGAAATGTTCTGAGTGGTAGAACTTTCTAGCCATCCTCCATGGAGTCTTTCTATTAATCAAATATTTCCTATTATCAGGAAACATTTCCTGACATTCAGCCTAAATTTTTATCTTTCTTACGGGATTATATAATTTATTTAATTTAATTATGTTATTAACAGATCAAAAAGGATATTAGTCTTGTTACCCAGTTTCTTGTTGCTTTGTCATGATTACGCGACTTTAAAACATCTGGGAAATGAAGTGACCATCATTTTCTCTTATTTCCTTCGTCTGTGTCACAGATGCAGACAGTCAGAGCAATAGAAAACAGAATAGAGTATGATCATGTGCTACCGCACAACTGGTCTCTATCATATCTGTTCTTGAAGAGAAAGAACATTTGCCTCATAAGGTTGATTTCCTCCTCAAAAAGCAAAAGCATTGATTATCTCCTTCTGGTTTCCTGACTCTCCCTTGCTGGCATTAGTAATGGCTACAGGGGAGGAACAAAGAGAGGGACAATGACAAGAATCATTCATAAGATCCTGGAATTAATAGCGACAAATTCACTTCATGTTATTGATTTGCAATGTTAATCTCAAGCTTGCTAAGACACGGGTGAAATGGTAGGGTCAGGAAGACAGAGCTGAGCTGCGAGTCCTCTGCTGAATGGGAAAGAAAAAAATGTCCTCGGGCTGTGAGTCACACGGGCCGTGTCTGTGGCAGGTACCTGCAGGGATTGTTTTCCAGCGGGTGCTTGATGAAAACTAGAAATGGAAAAATCAATCCTTTGGCCAATGCGCATCACAGTTCATTAAGACAGAGAGTAAAGGGAGAATATTGCGTGTCCTCCAAGTGTCTGAAGCAAGTTTCTCCAGGTTTCCACCTTCTCTCCTGAGTCACTTGCCACTGTGGTCTTTGACACCCTAATAACTGGAGAATTATCATCAATTATGTGCTCCTGGGCATATATAACTTGATAAATAATAAAGAGTCATGCTGAGAAATCTGAACACCCAAGGACCCTGTAAGGCCACAACTCCACTCCTAGTTCCTGCTGCCTCCATTTCCACCCTACTTCTCCACATGTAAGTATGCCCCTTTGCTCAAAATGTGAACCACGAAAGGTCAAAAGCTTGTTTTAAAATACTCATCATAGTATTTAGTGGGAATGCATTAATTTGAATCTACCCATAATTTTGAATTTCAAGGTATGGATTCATTTAATAAAAATCTTAAACACTACTTGAATACATGCGCTCTTTATCTTATTAATTAATTTAACTTCATCAAAAATTCAGAGAAAATGGTTTGCTTCATGGCGTGTGGTAACTTGGATGGGCAGAACCTTACCCATAGCTATTCCTGAGACAGGAAATGGTGACTGTGTGATTGCACTTACACTGGCAGCACTTGGTGAAAAACACGAAACAAAACATGGTGGACAATTTGGATGATGACATATTTTGGGAGTCATAGGAGATGTATCAGAGACTTGGTATCCCATGGACTAAACATTAAAAGGAAAGCCCAGGACAAATTTGTGTTTCCTTTTGTAATTAGCATTAAAAGTATTAAGTCTAGAGAGTCTAAGTCAATGCTCAAGTCCTTCAAGTCTCCTACCCGCCCACTTCCCACTGCCCCCTCCTGGCACATCCAACAGCAAGGATAATTCCTTTCAGATTAATTTATTCCTGGGCAACATTTTCTTCCTTCGTAATGATGCATCCTGTGCAGTGAACTTCTTAGACTTCGGAACATTGTAATCTAAGGAAAAGGCAGAATCATCTCTACCAAAGGTAGAAATCTGATTATATAGTGGGGAAGCCTTAGCTCTAGGGCCAAACTCACTGATGAGAACTTTTCCCCACTCCTACCGAGATAGTTCTGAAGCCCTGAGAGGTGGGACTCCAATCAGGGGAAGACTGAAGGGCTGTTTCAGCAGACACTCCTTGGGAAGGCCACATAACCTCAGGAAGCATGTTGGTCCTGGAGCTACCAGGGTGCCCTCCAGAGTGCTGGAGTGCCATCAGGGACAGACCAACATCCATGCAGGGATGCCAGCCCAGGTTTGGAGGCACCATTCTTCCACATTGCTCAGATGCCCGTCTGCATCTGCAGGACATCCCGGTAGCTGATCCCTCTCTCTCATGGTCTCTTTTGTCTCCTGGGAAACCTTTCCTGGGATTCTGGAACCCAGGATGTTTGGTAAACCACATAGGCCTGTCCAGTACCTTCTTAGGGAAGATATTTCTAAATTCTTTCTATTCTGGAAGACAACACTTCCATCTTCCAGGAGTTATTCATAAGGTTTCTAGGTCTAGGTCTCTAATCTCTTGGTGATACCATAACTACCGAAACATTTTCTAAAGTCATCTTGCCTAACACACTTTGTAATTTTTCTTTGAAGAAATAAGTCAGTGTAACATGCTAAGATCAACAGAACATTTGGCCATGTTTTATAAGGAAATAGTGTCACCCTTTTAAAAGAAAACATTAAAACAAACAACCAACATTGGACAACACTGTGCCTTATAAAAGCAGGTCAGAATCATTGTCTCTCTAGGTTTGAACAACTTTGAATTGTTAGACCTTCTTTCTTTCTCTCCCATCAGTTTTCTTCTGGATATTCTATCTGCTGCCGTCCACCAGCCTTTGCATCTCCCTTTCCCCATTTCACCCTTCATGTGGCGGGAAGAGCCAACTATACCTGTAAAAATACAACAAATGTCTCAACAAAAATCTCTAGCCTAGCCATCACAGCTACTAGAACACTCCACAAATGTTAAAAGATGAGCCCAAACTGATGACATTGGAAAACCTAATTCAAAAATAACCTTTGTTCTGAAGAAATAGGAAACTTATCTAGCAAAAAAACAACTTCGGCCCTTCCACTGCTGAAAATAAAAGGATTCATGGCAAATCAAAGCACCACTTGTTACGAAGATTGCTATGTTTGCATGGTGGAAGGTTCGACTGTCACCTCTGACAAAGTTTAATTGCCTTCACAGCATTCTGCTTGGTGTTGGGTTTCCTGTTTGTCTTATTAAACCAGTGAAGTACACCATGTGCTCTCCTCACAGGGCATATCTCATGTCGTCAGTAATTGTAAAGATTGGGAAAAGGTCAACTAAGCTTATCAAAACACCTGGTAGAAATAAAAAAAAATTGAATGATTATCTTTTCTAAAAGATAAATCATAGTGCACACTAATTTATAAAATATCATAGTTTATTTAATAATCTTTCTCAAGGAATTCACATTTCATTGATGATAGATATTCCTGACATTTTATGAATGTTTTATATAACAGGTTAGGAGGGATGTGCATATATGTGACTTTATTCATTTTCAAAACAGCATTGTGAGATAGGTAATATTAATTTTTTTCCTTATAGATGACTAAATTGTAGCTCAAACATAATTGGCTCTCAAATATACTGCCTCTGTGATAAACCAAAATTTCCATTATATCATGTTACTGCTTATGAATTCTTAGACTGGGGAATGGATAGTTCATGGACTTTTAATCAATGACAGACACAGGGGGACAGATGGGCTCCTGATGTTTATCTAAAGCTTGACCCTTCCCTCTTCTTTTCAGCATTGTATAAAGTTACATCATGTCCTTGCCATCGTGAGCCAAGAGGCAACACAAAAGGATGACCCTAGGTTACATGGAAACCCCAGAAGGGATTATTGCCACCCTAAATAATTTCATGGCACACAAGACCAAGGAACTCCGTGATGCTACACACTATCTCTACTAGCATGGCAGAGGAGGACACAGGGAGATTCTTGACCCTGCTACTTCTTTCTTTCATGGCTAAAAAGTCAACAGATACAGGACTCTAAGGCATTCCATGCTTGGATTAGAGAGGGTCATCTTTACATTATTTTGGAATAGCTTCATTCTTCTGCCCATGAAGCTACGTGTCAGAGGGCAAGATGCTCTGATTGGCCCTGGGATGCACAGGGCATTCTTTTCTCAGGTCAACAACAAAAGGACGTAGCTGCTGCACTCAGTGTCCCATTTCTGATTAACTGTTGGCCCAATCCAGAGGGTAAAAATAGAGCAATCTACACCAGAATTTAAGCTCTATGCAGACAAAGGTTTTTGTTTTTTGTTTCTGTTTTGTTCATTGATGTTTCCTCATTGCCTAGAAAAGTGCCTGGTACATCATAAGGGCTCAATATGTAATATTTGGATGGAATATATATATGTGTATGTATATATATCCCAATACTTTCTCAGATCTGACCTTCCCAATCTTAAAGGGCATGGTGCCATCTAGCCTGGTCACGCATGCCATTAGTAGGCACTCCCTCCATTCTTTCCTGCTAATAAGGCTCCTACTTTTTATCTGGGTGCATGGCTATTTTGAAGAAAAACTACATGTAACTAGACCTCACCACGGTCTAGGTTCTGACCAGTGAGTGGAAGAGGAAGTCTCCTGTCCAATTTCAGGTAGGTATCTTGCCTCCTTCCTCTGGCTGAAATGTATTTAAATGTATGTGAGACGGCTGGAATGCCAGAGCCCAGGAGGTTGAAGCCAGATGTTGAGGATGGTGGAGCAGCTCCACCACTGGGGCCTAGGGTCCTGAGAAACACCATGCACAGGCCCAGAGTGCTCACCTCCAGGCTTCTTTTAAACCTAAAGGACACAAACTGTGATGTTAATAAGTCATTGTTATTTTGGGTTTTTGGTCAACCAGCCAAAACTAATCCTAATAAAATAATTGGCATACATATAAGTGATAGAGAAATAAGTAGTTTTTTCCATAATATCTTTGCAAAGTTATCTAATAGTTGGGTTAACACAGTATTTTATTTTATTGACACATTCTTAATTTTGTGTCCACTGAAAACAAATTGTGTGGAGTATTGCTTCTGTGGTAACACATGTTGATTTTTCCTAAGAAATATAATTCCAACTGTGTTGCACAATAGAGACCTTCAGATGGAAACTTCTACGCATCATGTTCCATGCTGTCCATCATCAGTGTTTAATGCCCCGCAGCTTTCAGGGAGAGGACTGCAGAGGCTGAAGAGGAAGAATCTTCACATCTCAGCACCTCCTCAACCTGGTTTCTGCAACATGTGTGGTTTGAAGCAAGTTCTCAAGAAATCAATCCTATGTGTTTAAATGCATGGCACAACACCAGGCCAAAGATACATGGTAATTACTTTTCCATTAACCTAATAAACTTTCTGTGAGCAGACTGATTCCTACCCATGACCGTCATCTCTACCCTAGCGGTCCCAGATTCCTCTGCTTCTCAACCTTTTCTTAGTGCTTTCTTGATCTACTTTGTGTTAATCCTTACAACCAATATTTTACCGAAATTCATTTCACTTCCTTTCATTTAAGGAAAAAATTCCACAATAAATAAACTTTTCATTACCAGCACCTGTCGTTATACATTTCCCCCCAATCCCAATGTTGTTGGTTGGTTTGTTTGTTTGTTTGTTTTGCCATCACTACATCCTTCTTGTTGAGATTTACTGATTTTTTCTTGGCCTTATGTTGGATTGTATCTCAGACATTCCATTAGGTTTTCCAAGCTCCTCATTTTCCTGTCTGAAGCTATCATGATCCTCCTCCCCTCCACACCTATCTCATTTCCTGTGTTAATAATTCCACTGTGTCCCAGTGACCTGAGCCGGAAAGATGGGAGTCATCCAAGACTGTGAGCTTCATTTTCTGCTGGCCACCAACTCATCCATGCCAATGCATGGCTTGGTTTTTATTCTTTCAACAACTACCTTATTTCTCATCACCTATTGCCTGACTTTTACCAAAGTCCTCACACTCCACTTCCGATCAGCCCACTTCCATTCATCCTCCACCCTTCAGTCAGAGTTCTGTCTGCAGTGGAAACCTGCACAGGTCACTCATCTCCTAGGCCCTCAGCTGAGCAATTCCTAGTTGAGGCCCTGGCCACTCCCTGGTTCTTGGCCCACCTACCAGCCTCCCTTTCCACTTCTTACTTGCCAGTAGCAGTCTGCGGTTGGTGGCAGCTGGGGGCCTGGGCATTGGGCGTAGGCCTGCATCCTCCTACTGGGGCCATTTCCTTCCAGACAGCCTTTAAAACGCAGCAGGACTGCAAGCTCTCCAGAAGGTCTCTGCTCCCAGCCCCGGCCAAGGATCAAGTCTCACCACATGGAATCTATTAGACCAGACTGAGAGCAGCTTAATAGCTGAGATTATCTTTTGCCTCTGTCTCCAGAATTGAGCATGGAACTTCACATTTAGTGGGTTCTAAAAGTTAAATAAGTGAGTAAACTTTCATTAGAATCATCCATGTCCCTCAGGGGAGGGCTACGGATTATCAGAATAGGTGTGTTTCTCTCCATTCTCTACCTATTTTTCCTACTGCAGAGAAATGTTAAATGCAGGTAGTTTAACTCATTTCTATAGAGTAGTGTCTATAAAAGTAACACATAATTATTTCAAGTTCTGCCTGATTTTTTTTTTCTCTAAAACAAGGGGAAAAAATCAACATCTCAACCGGGTTCTTTTAAGTCTTTCTAATTTTATTTTTGGCTTTGTTTTCAGACAATTCACAGATGATTAAAAATCAATGTGTATTCAACATTTGAGAATTTATCTCATGTGGGGAATCAATACTTGGCATGGCCAAAACAATTTGTAATGGTTGATCAAGTCCTTATGATCAAAACAAAAAACAGAGCATGACTGATCACATATCAGAAAGGAGGTCAAGGAGATAGAAGAGAATTTATGTGAACTGAGTACCTACCATGTGTCAGATACTATGCACAGAGGTTTACATTGTTGAATTAAATCCTCACAGATACCCTATGAAGCCATTATTATGATCACAGTTTGACAACGGAGCACAAGATTCAGAGAGATACACATCTACGGAGGCAAGCTCACACTCTTTCTAGTATAACCTGTGAGAATCCTGATGTTAAAGCAATAGTGCAGGCTTTAGGTCAGAAATGTTCATGAACATGTTTTTCTTTAATTTCACTAGCTAATTCATTGACGGCTTTTAATCACATATATGTTTTTTAAGTAAACCTTTTATTTCAGATTATCTTTAGATTTAAAGGAAAATTAGGAAGGTAGTACTGAGAATTCTCATATACCCTACACCTAGTTTCTCCTGCTATTAATAGGTTATTTTAGTGTAGTACATTTGCCACAACCAATGAGCCAACAATGATGCATCATTATTAATTAAAGCCCATACTTTATTTATACTTCCTCAGTTTTTGCCTGATGTAATTTTTTTCTTCTTGGACCCATCCAGGGAACCATGTTATTAATACATTTAGTCACCATGGCTCCTGAGGGTCCTCTCGGTTGTGACAATTTCTCAGACTTCCCTGTTTTGATGACCTTGACAATACTGGTCAGGTATTTTGCGGACTGTCCCTCAATTTGTATTTGTCCAATATTTTTCTCCTGCCGGTTTTCCCATCAGTGAGACGTGGAATTGAACTGCAGCATGGACTGAGCCAGGCCAGCTTTTCCCCATGCTCAGCGCTGGGATCTACTTGAGAGGTTACATTGACTCTTTGAGGAATCCACATAAAACACATCAATGAAAGACACAGACTGTGGCAGGGACTGTCCTAGTGTGGCTCAGCAGGGACATGTTTCAGACGGAGCTTGAGCAGGTCAGTGCAGCAGTCATAGTCCTGCTCCGTTGGAATGTATTAGGGCAATAGCTCATGCACAGAAATAAACACCTACTAATACCTTGTAGCTGTTACCAATCTAAAGACGCACCTGGGCTTTTAACGTCTTTCTTTTCCCACCTGTATCATAACCTGTCTTTAATGCTCTGCACTTTAATGGAAAGTTACTGAACAAGAAAACCTTTTAATGTTCAATTGCTCCCAGTCTTGGGCTCTTCATCATTTTTAAGCACTGACAATACATTTTGGATTCCAAATCTCCAGAGGTGAATGTAGGTAAGGACAAAGCCAAAATGAATGCCAAGATAATATGGTAATGAACTTATATCCTGCCAATTCTGAAGGTTTGCAGGACTCTGTGGATTAATTGTGAGAACTAAGAGAAGAATTTAAGTAGCCCTGTGTCGCATATGCTAAAGAAATAACATTTAACCCTGCTGTTGATGGAAATCTGGCTTTCCATAAATATGTGCTGAATTAAATTGGATCAAAAGCGAGAAGGGACAACTGCAATGATAATATTGATGATACCAGTAATAACAAATAATGAAGATAGGGCACCACTTACTGAAAAATGTGCTACTAATATATAAAAGGCTCTGTGCCAAGGACTTTCCAAGCAGGGTTTTATTTAACTCCCATGAAAACCATATGTGGCTGGCACCGTTTTTGTTCTCATTTTAAGATAAAGAAATAGAGACTAAGAGAAGTGAGTTTCCCAAGGTCACAGGGCAACTAGAGAAGCTGCCTGAGAGTTTCTTCCCTTCTCAGAGCAGCACTCCTTCATAAAAGGAGGACACACGGTGGACGAGAGCAAGCTGAGGCCGAGAGGACGGTCTCTGAGAAATCTCCCAACACAGAGACAGATACTTCCTCCCAGCCCTGGGTCTAAGGAGCCAGACAGTTAGACAAAAGTGGCTCCAGAGTATACTCAGCTTCCAACAGCACGATCTGAAGCCTTCACTGACTCACATTGCACAGAATTATATTTCTCTCTCCATACCTTGCATGACTGTCTGTCCACAGAGCTTCAGCATTTAGCTGCTTTCAATATTTGTGAAGGGAAAACAAAGCTGCTTTCTTTTTTTATTGTGCTCATTCTTTTATTTATTTTTAAAATTTTCCTATTTTTTTAAATTTCAGAATATTATGGGGGTACAAATGATTTGGTTACCCAAATGGCTTTGGTACCGTGCCCATCCCCCAGATAGCATGCATTGTACCTGGTAAGTGTGATTTTCTTTTAGTGTTTTATCATTAGCTGAGTACCTCTTCCCTGACCTACTGTGAAGTCTGACCTAAGATGATCAGATGCCGGCAGGTCAGCCCACGACTTTAAAGAATCAAAATGCTTCCTGTCTGAAAGTACAAATCTAACCCACATTTGCTTGCTACACAGAAAATTGTATTTGCCATTTCCTGCATGCTTATGATAAAATGTTGGCTGGTTTTTCTACATTCCATTAGGGTTGACAGATATTATTAAGCTGGCTGCACAGTCTTGCACTGAACTCAAGTGGCTGTAATTCTTACTACCATCAGGACAGTAAATTGATGGGCTTTGGATCTGAGTGAGGTGAGCAAGGCAGCCCCCACCCACCCTGCTTTGCCGGCCGTTTTGCGCACCAGGAGGAGTCGGCTGTGCTATAACTGGTCTCCATGTACACACGTCTCTGTGACGTCCCCAAGCACCCTTGGAACATCATGCACATTTTAATAGTCGGTGCATTAGTTTTAATAAACTTTGCAAAACGAGATGCTCTTTGTTTAATACTTGAGTGCATTAGAAACCTGGCACCAACACAAGAAGAAAGTTTGTTTCCTTTAGATTCAATAGAGAGATTCAGTGTCACATAATCTTTCCAGAAATTTCAAAATGGCTTCTTTTTGTATGGTGCCAAGAAATACCAACCTCTAAAGCCTTCTTCCAAAGCTTCATCCTCATAGTCCTTTAAGTTATTTTAGATGTTACACTCATCCATATTTTCTGCGTGGCAGCTGGGGTCCAAAATTGTGTGTCCTTTGAGGCCCTGTCCAGTAGTCTTTGGTGCTCTTTAGAGCTTCTCATGTGTTTAGATTTTTGCCAAATATTGCTATTGTTAAGAGGAAGAGAAAAGGTAGTACAAACAGTGTTACAATCCTGGGTCCATCAAGACTGAACATGGGCTTTGGTTATCAAATCACAGACTCACTATTTTGGTTTTCTCCCTGCGTCCTGTCCCCCCCCCCCCACAACGTTCCATCCTCCAGAGCCGCTCCCATTGTAGACGTGGGACAATGACGTAATACAGGTGAGTGTGAGATGTGCTTGTGACTCCTTCTGTAGCTACACACAGACAGACACACACACAGACACACACATTCAGTGATTTAAAATCCAAAAGTCATGTTGGATGTAGTTACATGTATTGTCCTTTTTATGTGCTTTTAAGTATAACCACGTGGCAGATGAGAGAGTCAAACTCGCCCTCACCCCTGCTGCCTGGGCAGTTCACACCCCTCTCCATGATATTAGCAGAAGCTGGAGAATCCAGACTCTCAAAATTCCCTCTCTCTCTGGTTTTTGTCCACTCTCTCTGCTTCATTCCACATTAGTCCCTTCCCCAGTTTTTGTAAGAAACCCACGTACGCCACTGATTTTATGAGTTTCATAGACGTTGGTAAAAATCTTGGGCTTGGGGAGAGGGTTGCAGTGCAGTCCTGGTGGCCTTCCTCAGCCTCGCTGGCCCCTTCTTCCTCGTTCCCCTGTCCTAGCTCCCCAGTTCTTCTTCCTAAATGGCTCTATGAATATTCCTTTCTTTTCTCTCACTTACTCGGAACCAGCTCCTCATCCCAAACTTGCTCACTATAACTCATCACGATGTTCTGGAGAATAAGCTGGCAATTCTGCTCCCTCCCTGTGTTAGTTTGCTAGGGCTGCCATGACAAAGCACCACGGACAGGGTGGCCTAAACAACAGGCATTTATTTTCTCACAGTTCTGGAGGCTGGAAGTCTGAGGTCAAGGTGTTGACAGGGTGGTTCTTCCTAAGGCCTCTCTCATTGGCTTGTTTAGATGGTGACCTCCCTCTGTGTCTGCATGTGGTCATCTCTCTGCCTCCGCACACTAAATGTCCCCTTCTTATAAGGACATCAGTCATGTTGGATTAGGGTCCACCCTAATGACCTTATTTTAATGTAGCTACCTCTTTAAAGACACTACTGTATTTCCAAATGCAGCCACATTCTGAGGCACTGGAGGATAGGGCTTCAACATAGGAATGAGGGACACAAATCAGCCCCTAGTATTCTCCTTACGTGAGTAGCTCACATAATGGAAGACACACGAGAACAGAGATCTGGTCTGTCTGGTTCAATCCTGTATCCTCTGTGCTATGACAGTGCCTAGAACATGGTGGATGCTGAGTAAATAGGGACTTTATGGTTATGAATAAGTTAGAGGCCAGAGGAGGTGCTTAGCACAGAGCCGATAAATAATATCATATCTCTGCTGGATTTTCCAAACAGTTCTAATATGATGTTTCCTAACTACGTTTTAGGAGGAGGTGGGGAGAGGCAGGCAAATAGTGAGCACATATATGATGCTGGAAAATATGAAATAAAATTAATTTATTGCTATTGTTTTATTTCCAAAAGGTAGAGTCGGGTCATAGATATCACCTGCTTCATTTTCTCCAGGCCATATGTCTACTGGCATTAATATAGAACAACACTGTTTTTTCCTGGCATCCAACTTCAGAAGACCAATGTTGCAAATGTCACTGTACTTTCATTTAAATAAGAATAAATTGTAAAATTTTTTTTTTTTTTTTTTTTTAAGTTTGGTCATTTTAAGAAATACAGAACAGCTATTTATATTCTTCAGTAAAAGTTCTTTCTTTTTAAAAGTTCTGAGTTGCACACAGAAGGGTCCTTATCCACTGACACATCACTCATTACTTAGGCTAAACAGGTTTGAGAGATTGATGTTTCTGTTACCCATCTGAGAATCTATTCTTTGGTTGTTCTGTCTATAATAGAATTTCTTGGAAAATTTTTGTTGAAATCATAATGCTTGACCCATAAGACTAGGACAATAGCATACCTATTTTAAAATGGTGCATTTTGAGAAAAACCATGTAACTTACAGGGAAACAAAATAACCCTTCTCTCACGACATTGTTTTATGATTCTCTCTAAATTTCAACCATTGTCCATCACCATAACAACTGGGTTTACTAGCGGACATTCTCACGAGTCTTCACCAGTTAATCAAAGATGTTTGTCTTCAGAGCTCTTGGCATCAAATAATGTTTAGCAACCTCATGTGAACTCCAAAGGCCCTTGTGTCCAAGGGTGTAGCTAGCCCATCACCAAAGTTAATAGAGTTTAGGCATCAACAGAGCATTCAAGAAGGGAGGAGGGCACATTTCATCACTGGGCATCTTTGGTAGTGAAAAGATAGAGTGAAAGGGCCCTGGCATTAGCCAAGCCTAGAGGGAAGAGGACAAGCCAGTAGCCCTAGAGGGAAGGGTGACGGGCAGAGCAGCTCAGGCCGAGACACCTCTTCTGCTGTTGTGCGTCGTGTCTCTGACGTCGGTGTTTGGCTGAGAACCACTGACTCTGTCCCTGACACGGCCCGATCCAGCCTCCACACCCCCCATGCTTTTTGAAGTTCTGAAGGGACACACACATGGAGAACACAAGGGCACTTTCCTAACCTCTGCTCAGGTGACCAGGAATTGAAAGGTATTTCAGAACAGGACAACTCCACCTTTAACTTCCTCACTGCCACGCCAGAATTTCCACCGCCAGGTGGCGTAATATAGTGCTTGAACTTGACATCTGGCATATGCTCGCCACCACCTTTCCTTCCAGGGGACCGTGGGGCGGGGACACTCGGAGTACTCAAGGACAGACAGAGCTGTGGGCAGAGCTGCACCTGTAGCCAAAGCGATGGGGAGACCCGCAACTGATAACAAATCGGAGAAAAAATTAAAAGCTGAATCAATGAAGAAAAACAATCTTTGCGAGAATGGGAGATCTGAAATATACCTAAAGCTCATTTGATTTTCTATTCCTCTTGGGCTGTGGAAATTTGAACTCCAGAAATAACCTCAGGGGAGCTTAGGGTCTAAGGTTCACCAAACTTTTTCTTAAAAGTCTAGATAGTAAGTATTTTAAGCTTTGTGGACTGAGAGGAATAACCCAGGATGTTTTGTAGGTACTCACATAACCACTTCACATGAAACTCTTTTAAAATGTAAGAGCCATTCCTGGCTTGTGGGCTGCACCAAAACTGGCAGTGGGGCAGACTTGGCCATGGGCTATAGATTGTTGATCTCTGAATTAGTGTGCTTTTGGAAATTCATCTTCTTTTAAAAGAAAAAAAAGAAGAAGAAGAACAAAAAATAACTTTGCTATGGGTGAATTTAAGTTTACAATAATACTACCTTAAAATCAATAAAGTGTCTTGGATTGGGTTCCCATTCTTCACAAACTAATCTAAGGACCTGTAAAGGTGGGAATATATAACAGAGTTGGTTGGTCTCAAGGATCTCAGGATAAAATTTAGTTTTCTCTGACTTTGTGGTTTCATTGCTGGAGTTTTCAAAGTGGACTGAGAAATATTGAGAATGGCAACTTCCCAAGTTATAGCCTTCCTTCATATGCTCCTCTGTGTAACAGTTTATGAGACTGTGTTCACAGAAAACAATTGGAAATGAAAATAATTGCCTTGTTCTAGAAGATGATATTTTAGAAGTAGAAATACAATATTTTGAGTTAGTGGACAAAAGGGGAAATACAGTATTTTTTTCCTTATAAGAGTGCTGCTGATAGCTCATTTGGGACTATTATACATAACGATTCTAGAACATCTGAAACAATACGTACAATACACAGATGAATGACTTGAAGGTGGGCATATTCAGCCGCTGTCTGTCAGTGATGTCTTTGGAGATAATTTTCCGTGGTTGATACATGTCTTACCAGAGGGGAAGCAGAAACCCCAGGTCAGAAAGTCAGTTCAATCATTTCAAGGAGGCAGGATAAAGGCTTGGATAAGGTCTGTAGCATCCTAGAAGGCCATCTCAGAATTGGGATATATTTCAAGGGTCCAAATGATAAAATTTGCTAATGAATTAGATGTAGGAGATGAAGGACAGAGAGAAGACAGAGATGAATCCTGGGTTTCTGGTCTGGGACATTGGGTGGATTATGATATATGTCTTGAGATGGGAGAAGTGCGTGCGGAGAATTTTAAAATTCTGTTCTGTACAACATATATTTGAACCACCTTAGATATCCAAGTGGAAATATCAAGAAAACATTTGCCTCTACATTTGGGTGTTCAGGGGAGATGTCAGAAATGGAAATGCAGCCATGGGCATTATCGGCTTGTGCAGACTTTGAAGCCCTGGGCTGGACGTGATCACAGACAGAGGAAGGGAGGCCTCCACTCTGGAACCTCCACTGCGTAGACTTTGGAAAGGCTGAGAGGATCCATGGAGGAGACACAAAGGAACAATGGATGGGGTAGGAGAAGGCCAGGTGGGAGGGGTCCCAGAAGATGCAGAGGGAGCCTCCCAAGGGAGTCAAATGCTGCAGGAAGCTCAGACAAAAAGGAATGAGCGCTGACATCACAGCCTGAGGGCACCCTGAGAGTGCAGTGGTGAGAGGGGAAGCCTGCTTGGAGGGGCTTAAAAGCAGAATACGGGCTCTCGCTCTTCAAGGCATGGTCCCTGGTTTAGAATCTTGACATCACCTGTGAGCTTGTTAAACTTGTTAAATATTTATCATTCATTCTCTCCCTCCCTCTCTCTCTCTCTCCCCCCCCTCTCTTATTTTTTATTTCTTTAGCGATGAGTTCTCACTATGCTGCCCAGGCTGCAGTGCAGTGGCTATTCACAGGTGTGATCACAGTGCACTATAGCCTTGAAATCCTCGGTTCTCAAAAGATTCTTCTGCCTCAGCCTCTGGATTAGTTGGGACTACAGGCCAGCACTAGACACTCACTGAGTCAGAACCTGAATTTTTAGCTAAGTATCTAGGTGGTTTGTATGCAAATTTGGAAAGCATCGTTCAGCAACTCTGTTGAGAAGTTTTGCTACATAGGTTAGAAGAGAAAAACAGGGCTTGTCTCCATTGTAGCAAAGAGGGTTATGGGATAAAAGATTTTTCTTTTTTAAGATAGGACCTAACGCAACACATTTGTATGCTAATTGGAATGATGTCTTAAAGATGGAAACGTTGGCCGACAAACCTATGAAAAAGTGCTCAATATCTCTAATCATTAGGGAAATGCAAATCAAAACCACAATCAGATACCACTTAACTCCAGTGAGAATGGCTTTTATCAAAAAGTCCCAAAACAATAAATGTTGGCATGAATTCAGAGAGATAGGAGCACTCATACACTGCTGGTGGGACTGCAAACTAGTACAACCTCTATGGAAAGTAGTATGGAGATACCTCAAAGAGCTACAAGGAGAACAACCATTTGATCCAGCAATCCCATTACTGGGCATCTACCCAAAGGAACAAAAAACATTCTATAAAAAAGACATCTGCACTAGAATGTTTATAGCAGCACAATTCACAATGGCAAAGATGTGGAAACAACCCAAGTGCCCATCTATACATGAGTGGATTAATAAAATGTGGTACATGTATACCATGGGGTTCTACTCAGCTACAAAAAACAATGGATGATCTAGCTCCTCTTGTATTATCCTGGATAGAGCTGGAGCCCATTCTACTAAGTGAGGTATCCCAAGAATGGAAAAACAAGCACCACATGTACTCACCATCAAATTGGTATTAACTGATCAACACTAAAGTACACATATAGTGATAACATTCATCGAGTGTCAGGCAGATGGGAGGGGGAGGAGGCGATGGATATATTCACACCTAATGGGTGTGGTGTGCACCATCTGGGCAATGGACATGCTTGAAGCTCTGACTTGGGTGGGGCAAAGGCAATATATGCAACCTAAACATTTGTACCCCCGTAATATGCAGAAATAAAAAAATGGTGGAAACATTTAATGACAAGGGAGAAAAGTGAGTAATAGCAAAAGCAGTGACCTGAAGTGGGCAAAGATGGGGGATCCAGGATCCAGGGGGAGGGGCAGCCCTGTAGAGAAACAAGAGGGAAGACAGCCAGGGCCTCACTGCAGGAAGGTTGGCTCATTTGGTGATGGGAGCGAGAGTTGCTCTCATTTTCTCTGTTTTCTCAGTGAAACAGGAAACAGGAATATCAACTGACAGTAAAAAGGGAAGTTGGTATTAAAAGGTTTAAGAAAAATCAGGAGATTTCAATTAGCTTCTCAGGGAACGTGAACACAATTTGTAAAAGAAATATAGTAGGATTATTGGACAATGCTAAGGATCTACTTAAGATTCATGGTCATAAATTAAAAAAGAAAGACCAGTTGACAAAACCGCATATTTTTATCAACCCAGATTAAGCTACTAGAGTGCACGCACAAAGTAGGCAGAGAATCAGATTCAACCCTGACAGGCCAATACGGAAGAAATAAGCAAGGAGGAGCCCATGTGAGATCAACGTAAACATGCTGGCCCCAGAGCATGGTCAGCCGAAGACGTGAAGACCCTGGTGCAGCCAGAGGCTGTGGAATTGGACTTCAGGGCCGGATTGCCAGGTTTACCAAATGATACAGCATGCTCAGTGAAGTTTTAAATTTAGAATAAAAATGAATAATATTTTGGTATAAGTGTGCCCAAAGTGTTTCATGGACATACTTATTTAAAAAAAAAAGAAAGAAAGAAAGAGAAAAAGAAAGAAAAGAAAAGAAAATCTGAAATTGTTTATCTGAAATACAGATTTAACTGGGCATCCTGTATATAATCTGGCCACCCGCCCAGAGAGAAAGTGAGCAGGGAAATTGCAGGCCGTTGTCTGAGAACTGAAGACTTGGTAGTGATATTGGGGCAATGGGGCCAACTGCTGGCAACAGGGCTCCTAGGGATTGGCCATGAGCAGGGGGTAAGGGGAGCTTCAGAGGACTACAAGGGTGGCCAAGGAGCTGAAAATCCAGGGCTGCGCATAGATCACCTGGATACTAAATTTGTGAAGAATAAAAACAAGAATAGAGATGGAGAGTGAGACAGTGAGTCACGTGTTGAAATCTCCAGCGAATGGCGGGAAGAGACCAGTGGTATTGTATGCAACTGCGATGTGGGGCACAGCCTCCAAGGAGGGGAAGCCAACGACTGCGCAATGGCAGCCACTTCAGCAGACCCTGGATTTTTAAGAGAGAAGGACAAGAAGACATGGCTGGCTAGATGCAATGAGGAGCGAGGGGGTTATCTGGCCCCCACCCAGGGGTTGGGGAGAGGAGATGAGGCACCATTGGAGAGGCCGGCGGGAGAAGCAGAGTCCTGGGGCAAAGGCAGGTTTCACATAACGATGAAACTGAACTTGAGAGAATCCTTGAAGGTTACTTGGTAGTTGACATCCCATCGGGGCACAAGGGAGAGTTGGAGCAGGGTAGTGAACAGGGAAGGGTGGGAGATCCGGGATGTCCAAGGTCATGTGGGGATGTCAGCCAGGGTGGTACTGGTGGGTGCCCAGCAAAAATTTTATGATGCCTTTTTTTTTTTTTTGCTAGCCTTAGATTGCACGTCATCACCAAACAATGGTCAGGCCTTGTGTTCTAAGTAAATATCAGCTCCATTTTTTCACAATGTCATTAGGCAGTTATGCTCAGGAGCAGCTCATGTCTAAACATTTCTGGCTCCTTGGCTCTAATTAAACCAAAGCATTTAGGATTCAACAACTACCATCATTACAGAACTACCTGGAGGCTGGGGCCATTCATAGCCTTTTCCTGATGCAGCTCTAAGCTCAAGGTTTGGATGTGAGTGCACAACAACGAGCAAGACGTTTGTAACCCTTGGCAGGGTGTTGTCACATTTACTTGATTCCTGGCAGTTACAGTTTTCCCCTTGTCCATGGAGCACCCAAGCACAGAGATAACTGAAAGCACCACGTGATCTAAGCATAGGGCAGTTCCCAGCTTTCAGAGTACTTTTCTAACAACTGAACCTGGAACCAGAGATCCTCACCATTGAGATCAATTTCATCAATTAAAGCTGTGAATTTCCATCTTTCTTTTTCTTTTTTTCTCTTTGTTAGTTCATATTTACCTTCAAATGAAATTCTACACGGAAGCCTCATACACGATATGGAAAAAAACTGCATGTGTTCATCCTAGGCCTGGGTGTTTTAATATTTGCTCAGCAGCCTTGAGCCTGTGGAATCATTTGCTTTCGTGCTATGGATGCGGGAACTGAAGCGTCAAGGGGCCGAGGTACCTCAGGCCACACAGCTACTAAGTGGCAAGTAATTCAACTCTGGTCTTTCTGGTCCAATAAAACATGAACATGAGTTTAAAGCCCCGCAGCTCCTCACGGGTCTCCCCGGCCAAGCCCTCCAGGTTGTGTCAGGACCCAGCTCACCTCTGAGTGCCCAGGTCTCGCTGGTGACCTCGCGCTCTGCTTCTCAGTTGACCCCCATCCCACTGAGAGGGAGCAACCAGCCCACGCCAAGTGGCCACACTTTGATCCTTGGCAGCATCGCTGGGGTGGGGTCCTTGTGTAGCCTCCCTTTCAGGGTCCTGAGCAATCTCACCACAGATGCACCGACCCTCCAGCCCGGGGCTGGGGGGCGGTTCCACAGGGCATACCTAGTTTGCTGATCAGAGGGCAGAGGAAGCACGCTTTTTAGGGGAAAAGAGAGAGATTTATAGGAGTGAATGCCTGAATGACAGTAGGGAGGGAAAGGAGAATGGAAAACGAAACAGCCCAAGCTGGGTTCCTCTCCCCAGCTTTATTTTTAGATTGTGTTTACTTATTAGGGAGCCCGTGTCCAGGTTAGCAGGGCTCTGTCTGGCCCCAGCTGGCACCTGTCCTGCTCCACGGAGCGCGCCCAAGTCTGACAGTGGCTGACAAACCCCCAAGGAGCCTCATCAGCTTCCTGTTCCAGATGGAATTTCTGGAACTCTGTGTCCCTTCCCTGACAAACAAAGTTATTTGATCTTCACTTGCTGCATGGAACTGCTATTTCTTAGACAAAATAAATCACTTTAAATTGGCTTTGACCAGTAAGCTGGAACCGAGCAGTGTTTTCTTCTCTCTCCCCATTTTTGGAGCCTAAATGTACCATAATTAAGGCCATTATCAGCCACTGGAGTGGGGGTGGGGGCACAAATGACAAGCGGCGATGGTGACTGAAGTGGCTGAAATTTCAGAACTGCTCCAGCAGCAGACAAAGCTTGGGCAATAATCACCATTTCCAAAAATGTGACTATCCGTTTCCTCTTGAACATACAAGGCGGGTTGTTTTTCCTCAGGGACATATATATACCTGATTCTCATTGATTTTAGAAGCTACAAATACAGGCAGTTTCCAAAATTGGCCCCTATTCTCTGCTCAAGTTTACAGGGAGACTATCTAGAATAGTACGCAGTTTGCATTTTTAATAGAATTTCTGGTCAAGATAGAGCAGGGGGACTTGGCCTTGGATCACCAGGCTGTATGTCCGTCTATGGAAACTGCTTCCCATCATTTGTGTCCAGCGTTGGATGATGTTTAAATGAGGCTAGGTGCAGCAGGGTTAATTAATACTTCTCAGTGTTTTCTGCGTGCCAGGAACTGCAGAGATTCAAAGGCCTGATCGTTGGTGTTCAGAAATCACAGGAAACGAAATACAAAGAACAAAGGCAACCTCAGGGCACCCCCGACGTCTGAGGAGGCTGAGGAATGACTTTCCTTAGTGATTTTGCTATCACATATTGGATGTAATTGAGATCATAAAATGTTTCTTTCCTCTTCAATAATAGGTCCAAGGTTTTATATTTTGAAGTGTAATCTTATTTAATCTTCATATTCCCTCATTTTGGCATTCTGATTTCGTTAGATAATCACATGGGAAAATTGCTTAATCCATAGATATGTACATCAGTGGCAAATATTTTGAGTGGAATATCTCTTTTATAAGGTGAGCCATGCATTAAAAAGGACAACATGGGGGACCATCCATGCTGATTTTTGTCACACTGGCATTGATTTCCAGGAAACCAGGAAAACGCAGGAATGTCACAGAGCTGGGCCATCCAAAATTGGCAGGTGCATCGACACGCAATTTCTCTACACGACGGTGAGGGTGATAAGAATTGAGTGGTCTGTATCTGTGTGTGGCTTGTCCTCCATTACACTGTAGGACTGGATGACAAATTTTATTCATCTTTATGATACCTGCAGTGCCAGTTATGTTGAAGGCATGATGCACATAAAATAAGCAAGCCTTAGAACACACAGAACTCACCAGCTTCTATTTCTATGTGACCAGAAAGTTCCATCTTCCATATGTGCCCACTTGGCACAGATTGATGGTTCCACAGAGATAATGCCTTGCAGAGAACAAGAGGGCTCAGGCTGCCTTCAGACTGTCCCCCGCCACTCCCACTGTCTCAGACAAGCTTCATGTTGGCCATCTTCTGCCTCAAATTAACACTGCGTTCATCACCCTCTGCCTCCAAGGAGCATGCAAGTTTGCCATCTTTTGCCTTTAATGAACACTTGTGTTCCTATTTTTCCCCCTTGAATAACCAAAGCTGAGTTGCCTCCCACACTGGCCAGACCTCCAGACACCTGACAGTGCCCTGGGCTCCCCAAGTGGCATTAGCAGGAAAAGTATGACTTTTTATCTTTGGGTCTGGTCTTCAGCTCGTCCGCCTCTTACAGCTCTGCAATCGTGAACAAGTCTCTTAACTTCTCTGACACTCAGTTATTTATTTTGTAAAATGGAGACAATAATACTAATAAGGCTGTTGTAAGAATGAAATTGGATACAGTATGCAAAGTGCGTGGTCACACCAAGACTTCAGTCCCCCTTCCCATTTCCTATTGCTTTATGCAACTTAGCATCCGTGTTAGTTCTCAGGGCTGTCATTAACAAACTACCACAAACCTGGGGCTTAAAACAACAGAAATGTATTCTCTCACAGTTCTGAAAGCAAGAAGTCTGAAGTCAAGGTGTCCCCAGGGTGGTGCTCTCTCTGAAGGTTCTAGGGAAGAACCCTTCCCCGTCTCTTCCTGGCTCCTGCTGCTGCCCATGTTCCTTCGTTTCTGGGATTATAGCTGCGTCACTCCAGTCTCTTCCTCCAGCCTCACATGGCCTTCCTCCTGGTGC
>NW_012154286.1:124327-131129 GCF_000956105.1 Propithecus coquereli
ACCATAGTCTTTTCTTTACACCTAGAAGCAACCAAATCATAAAATCAGGCATCTCTCTAGAAAACATCTTTTCCCCAGGCATACGACCAAGTGCCTTTCTTTCTTAAGTGCCATTTAGCAGCTCCATTTTTTAACAGGTACACTCAGATATGAAAGATTTCCAGAAACCATTTGGAGTCTTTAATGGTCATTCTGTGCAGCCATAACACAAATTAATATGATACCTAAAGAGAGAGACTTGGAATCATAAAAATATTTCTTGAGCACCTACCATAGGGTGGGAATTCTGCTATACGTTGAAAAAACAAAGAAGAAAAAGATCTCGAATAATTCCTCCAAGATGCATAATCATGTTGTTATGGGCTGAATGTTTGTGTATCCCCAAAGTCATATGTTGAAGCTCGAACCCCCCACGTGATGTTGTGTGGAGATGGGGCTTTGGGAGGGGATTTGGTTTAGACGAGGCCATGAGGGTGGAGTCCCATGATGGGATTAGTGTCCTTATAAGAAGAGAAGGAGATATTTATCTCTTTCTCTCCATATGTGTGTATGCAGGAAAGGCCACGTGAGGACACAGTGAGAACATGGCCATCTGCAAGCCAGCAAGAGGACCCTCACCAGGAATTGAATTGACTCTGCCGGCACCTTGATCTGGGCCTCCCAGACTCTAGAACTGTCAGAAATAAGTGTCTATCATTTAAGCCATCCAGTCTATGATACTTTGTTATAGCAGCTCAAGCAGACTAAGATACGTGGTTTATAAACCAGTCATTAAAATACACACACTGAGTTCAGTAAGGTAAATAAGAACATTTATAATGTCAGCAGAGACGGGAAGTGTCAAGAAAGGTTTCACACATAAGTTGACCTAGGTCCACCAGATGAGAAGGGCACGTAGGGGAGTGTGTTTCTCCTAGAAGTATGGAAATGAAGGTCAAATTGTGAAAGCTGCAGGCAAGTGAAGCTCCTCAAGTCTTAGCTTGCACACAGCTCATTTAAGTCATTTTTTCAAAAGGCTTTTACTGGGTCTTTCCTTGGTCTAGGCACTATTAGGCACAAGGCATGAAGCAAACAAGACACCATTTCTGCCATAGAATGAAGTGGATCTTAAGATTTATTAGGTCATTAAATACGAAATGTCTGGTTTCTAATCAAAGGTGTAGTTTATTATATCTCAAACAAGAAGTAGCACAATTAATCAAAGTATGTGCCTAAGCTATCAACACGGTTTTGCCATTTTACAGTAGCTTGTTTACACCAGCAGCGAAGAAGCCTGGAGAACGAGTGGAGATGAAATCAAGAAGGGCGTTTTCCACAGCTTGTTGAGACTTGAATATTTTTCCTTGTAAGAAGTGGTCCAAAGCCTGGAAGAAGTGGCAGTCAGTTGGTGCAAGGTCTGGTGAATACGGTGGATGACAGAGAGTTTCCAAGTCCAGCCTCTGTAGTTTGAGCAGCATTGTTTGTATGACATGTGGTCGAATATTGTTTTGCAAGAGCATTGGCCTGTCTCCATTGATCAATCTTGGCCGCTTAATTGCAAGCATCCTCATCATTTCATCCAATTGGTTGCAGTAGACGACAATTGTAATGGACTGACCAGGTTTCATGAGCTGTAGTGGATAATAGCAGCACTGGGCCACCAAACAGACACCATTAGCTTTTTTTGATGAATATTCAGTTTTGGACTGTGTTTCAGCACCTCATCCTTATTCAACCATTGTGTCATATGCTTGTGATTCCATTTTTCATCACATATAACAATATGGTGTAGAAATGGTTCGCTTTTATGTCATGACAGCAAAGAAAGGCAAACTTTGAGACTGTTTCTCTTCTGATGCTCACTTAATTCATGCAGAACCCATCTATCCAGCTTCTTTACCGTGCCCATTTGTTTCAACTGGTTCAATATTGTTGGAATAGTAACGTCAAACCTTGCTTCTAATTCATGGGTAGGTTGAGATGGATTCGTTTCCACTACAGCTTTCAACTCATTATCCACCTTGGTCTCAGGTTGCCCACGTGGTTCATTTTCAAGATTAAAATCACCAGAATTGAACTTCTCAAACCATCAGTGTACTGTGTGTTCATTTGCCACATCCTTCCCAAATGCTTTGTTGATATTTCAAGCTGTCTGCGCTGCATTGGTTCCACAGTGGAACTCATATTCAAAAATAACCCCAAAATTTTTGACTTATCCATATTTTCACAAAAATTACTCTAAGAAAAAATTTGAAAGATAATCACAAGTCAAACTGTACATTTGAAAGACTGAGAATGTACTTTCACAATAAAAATAACACAAGACGTGTCAAAGTGAAATGTCAGAGATATCAACTGTCAAACAGTACTTAAAGGAATTGGACATTTCATACTTAATAACCTAATGCAAGTAAAAAATTTATAAAATTAGAAACTCAAAGGTTGAGTTAACTAGCACATTCAAATGAGATGAAGAACACTGGTGAACTGGAGAGTAGACATCATGTGACTTGTGTCATCAGTATGACAAATCTCACCCCACCAGCTTGAGATCCATCAGTCCCCACGCATTGGCCCCTGTGTCCTCCCGCAGGGTGTCGCACTGCCTGTGGATTCTCACACAGTCCTCTCCCCTGGCCTCTAACCCAGTGTTCTGGTTATGAAGAACTCTGGGCACAAGGCTCTTCTTTGTCACCTCTGTGCCTTGGCCATATCCTCAGTCTGAGCCGTCTTTCTCCCCCTTCCTCCCTATTTCTTGTTGCATCTTCCACAACCTCAGAGACCTGGACCAGGCTGTAGCTCCTCTGGGTGGCTTCCCACGTCCTACCCACTGAAGAAGAAACCCTCCCACATGCTCTGAAGGCCCTTCTGTCCTCTTGGCTCCTGCAATCCTTTTGCTGAGTCGTCTGTCATTGCACATGAGCCTGTCAGGGGCAGTGTCTTCCCTGTACGTCCCCAACACTGGCAGAATCTCCGACACACGGGAGCAGTCGATAAGCAGTGAAGAGAGGAAGGGATCAGAAAGGCATCCTTGGAATTTGGTGGTTAAACTCATCCTTCATTGTAACGGCTCTACAGAAGAAGCGAGGACTAAAACACAAGTTCAGTTTTAGTTTGGCGAGTCTCACTGGAGTCATCTGTTCCACAAGACATTTAACCCTTTCCAGGGAGTCACTCTGCTCACCCCCCTCAGTAGGAGCAGAAAGCCACAGAAAGTAGGAACTCCTGGGATGCAAGGACAGCAAAGTTCCTCTTGACCAGGCATATGGGTGATGATTATGGCTGCACCACTGACATAGGAGCACAGAGAGAGCTTCAGAGATCACGGGAACAAAATGACCTGGAAGGAGCATTATGTCTGAACACAGCCCAGGTTCCTCTATTTTACAGCCACACATGCAACTAAGACCAGATGTCATTGCTCCCTCTAATTATAGAATTCTTATATAAATAACACTCAGCTGGTAGTCCAATTTGAGTTATTATGCTAGAATTTTTAACCTGACTGTAGGAGTCTGGTACAAAAATCGGTTTAAAATTATTTGAGTGGAAATGCAAAATTCAAAGGAGTGCGTTCACACTGAAAGAATGACAAGCAGTTTTCCTGTCCACATCTGGTCTTCTTAGGAACAGGATGAAGGGTATTCTAGGCTGTCATTTGGCTGTCTTACTTGCAGGTGTTCTAGTGTCAGAAGACTCTACTGAACCACTGTGAAGGATGACAGCTGGCCGGCCCCTCTGAAGGTCCCCTCCACTGTCGTTGACCGTCTAACAACACATGGGTCTGGACTTGCAGAAAGATCAGCACCAGGAAAGGGGAAACCCAGGCCCCCTGGGGTTGGATTTGTATAGGGTAGGAACTGGTCACATCCTTTATTTAAAACGTTGGATAATTTAATAAGGAATATTGTGTTTTAACTCTCAGATTTTAGTTTCATCTCTTTATTTGCCTAGGACTAAAGATTTCCTTCTCATGCATTACTGGTGTTCTCCGACACAAAGCAGAGACTGAAAAAAACGAACGAAAAAACATCTAATTTTGACAATCAGAGTTGGTGCACTCTTGAAAACTCACATAACATACCGTGAACACAGTGAAGACGCTGGAAACCCCTCTACCTGGTTACTGAAGTCCTTTGATGAATGGCCTGACTGATCCACCTTAACCTCTCTCCGATCTACCCACCAACCCGCTGCAAGTGAGCTTTGTATTTTTCTTTTTAAACTGTGAAATATTTCAAGAATAGAACATAAAAATCACCTACAAAACCAGGCACTTGGATTTAACAAGTATTAAAATTTGGAAAATTAGTGTTAGATCACTCTAGGTTCTTTTAAAAGAAATAAAGTGTTAAAAAGTCCATTAAAATCTAACCCCCTTCCTTCCCATAGGTAATGACTCCTCTGAGGTTGAGATAGTTCATTTCCATGCATGTTTTTATGATTTATACATGCATATGCTGCTTGACTTATGATGGGGCTACATCCCAATAAACCCATCCCAATAAACCCATTAAAAATATTGCATGTCAAAAACGCATTTAACACCCCTAACCCACTAAACATCATAGCTTAGCCTAGCGTACCTTAGACGTGCTCAGAACACACAGTAGCCTACAGTTGGTCAAAATCATCTAACACAAAGCCTGTTTTATAATAAAGTGTTTGAATATCTCATGTAAGTTATTGACTACTATATTGAAAATGAAAGACAAATGGTTGTACATGTACTTGAAATACAGTTTCTACTGAATGTGTGTGGCTTTCATACCATCGTAAAGTCAAAAAATCATTAAGCCTAACTGTTAAGTCAGGGACTGTGTGTATTTGATTATATCTTTGATAAATATATGTGATGTGTGCATATATAATGCATACAATATATACCTCTGATGTTCATTTTCATTTACATAACATTATGTTTTGAGATTTATTCATATATATGCATGTAAGTATGCATAAATACATGTATGTGTTTGTGTATATATTTTGTCTTATGTGACAGGGTCTGGTGGGCATGGTGGTTAGTTTTATGGGTTAATTACCTGGGTTCATGATAGTTAATTTTCTGTGTCAATTTTTAGGGTGTTTTTGGATGAGATTAACATTTAAATAGGTAAACTTTAGTAACGCAGATTGCCTTCCATAACGTGGTTGGGCCTCACCCAATCAGTTAAAGGCCTGAATACAACAAAAAGTCCGGCTCCTTGAGCAGGAGGGAGTTCTTCAGCACATGGCAGACCAGGACTGGACCATCACCTCTCTGGGGCTCCAGCCTGCTGAACCACAGATCTGGACTTGCCAGCTTCCATATTACATGAGCCAATTCCTTGCAATAAATCTATTTCTCCATGTACACATTCCCCTGACTCTGTTTCTCTGGAGAACTCTGACTAATACACTGGGTGTGGGAAAGCTTCTCCCCAGAGTGGTTGTACTAATTCACACTCATCCTAGCAAGGTATAGATTTCCTGTTTCTCACATAGTACGTTTCTTATATATAACGTATAAGTGGGTCTTGTTTTTATCTTATCTAATAACATTTTTACTTGGTTTGTTCAGACAATGTACATTTAATGTAATTACTAATACTTTTGGATTAAAACATATCATATGGTTAGCTGTTATTTATTTGTTCCATCTCTTCTTTATTTTTTCTTCCTCTTTCCCTGCCCACTCTTATTTGAGCAATTTTTATGATTTTGTTTTCATTTCTATAATTGAGTTATTATTTACACTTCTTTTTAATTTTTTAGAGAGTTACTTTAGGGTTTAAAATGTAGATCCTTACATAATGAGAGTCTGTACTTAATTAATATTATATCTCTTCATGTGTGGTATAAAAACTTCACAACCGTGTATCCAAATTCCTCTTATCACCTGTGATATTGTTGCCATAAAGTCCACTTTCATACATGCCAAAAACATCGTAAAATATGATGCTAAAAACATCATACAGCACTATAAGTTTTTATTTATACAGTTATCATTCAGAACAATTAAAAGATAAAAAATTATGTCACCTTCATTTATTACATTTTCCATACTTTTCTCCACATTGTAGATTCGAGTTTCTGTCCAGCATTATGTCCCTTCCGCCATGCTGAGCAGACCTGCTGGCAACTAATCCCTCAGTCTGTGTCTGAGAAGGTCTTTATTTGCCTTGTATTTTTCAAGGATATTTTCACAGAGTATTAACTTCTGGCTACAGATGTTAGATTCTTTCAACACTTTGAAGTTGTCAATGCATTCTTTTCTTACTTTATAGTTTCTGACAAGAATCCACTGGCATTATCTTTGTTCCTCTTTAATGTGTCTTTTTTCCCGCCTAGCTAACTTCATGATTTTCTCTTTGTCTTTTGTTTTCAATGACTAGAATAAAATGTGCCTAGATGCTCTGTTTGCTGTTTTTAGTTTATATCCTGCTTAATGTTTCTGAGCTGCATGGGTTTCTGGTTTGGTGTCTAAATTACTTAGGAAAATTGTCAGGCATTTCCTGGAATATTTCTTACATACTACTTTCTCTTTCTCTCCTGGATTTTCAGTGATTCCAGCTATTTTCTCTTCTTCCTGGTTTCTAATGATCCTTGGGTTTCCAATAATACATTCAAACATCTGATTTTTTAATACCTTTTATATGTTCCATTATTTTTATTTTTCAGTATTTTCCTCTTTGTGTTTCAGTCGTGTAGTTTTTATTGACATATTCTCAAAATACTGATTTATTTCTCATCTGTGTTATGGGCCCACTGAAGGCATTCTGCATCTCTACTGTTATGTTTTTCATTTGTAGCATTTCTATTTGGGTTTTTTTTTACAGTT
>NW_012154286.1:131617-141390 GCF_000956105.1 Propithecus coquereli
GTGTGGCTGTGTCCCAATAAAACTTGATTTGCTAAGTAGACAGTGGGTTAGATTTGTCTTGTGGGCCATGTTTTGTTGACCTTTGACCTGCTGGGGGACAAGGTAGGCAACAAAACTGTCCTGCAGCTGGGGGAGGGGAAAAGAGTAGAGGCCAGGAGTTGGGCTGGGCTTGAGGTTTCTTGTTGCTATGGTAACCTTTAGAGCACTGCAAGCTTCAAACTCTCCTGGCACTACCTAGAGTTTAGTATGGAGGCTGGTTTTCTAGAGGTTTCTTCTTAACGTCTACCCCACTTCAGGTTTAAGTGTTCCCTTTTCCCTGGCCTGCAGAGAGTCTGTCTCTTGTGCCCTTCCCAGCAGTGTTTCATTATTACTACTTTCAACTGATGCATTTACATCAATTGTTGGGTGTGGGGTGGGTGGAGATCTCCGATGTTCCGATTAACCCTCAATATTAGACAGCTTGTATCCCTAGGTCTCATGACTCTTCAAGGGCTCTTGCCCCTTCTCCAGCTGGAGTTCTGGGTCTGAAATGTGCCCCTTCTCCAGAGCTGGAGGCCCTCATTCTCTCCCCTTCCCTTGGTTGCATGACAGTGTTGTTGCCTACCTCATCCCCCGGCAGATGAGGATGTTATTGTGCCAGGAAGATGGGGAAGACGATCCAGGTTGATGTTCATGCCCTTCCCACAGTTTTGACAGGATTCCGGTCTTCCCTTGAGCATCTGGTAGACTGTGAGATGAAAAGTCTACAGGAAGGTGACACCCCCAATATCTGCATCCTCTAGGGAACATGTTCCCACCAGCTTGGCCTTCACAGATTTATCAATTATTTCTGCAGAATTCTCCTTGATGAGGTCCAGATGCATCTGACCCAGGTCAACAGGTCCTGAGGTCTCATCTCTTCCTGGACACTGGCCTCTCCCCAGACTCTGAGTTCTTTAGTTGCACTGTGACCTCAACTCTTTGATGGGTGCACTTGAATCAGGAACTTGTGATTTGCCCAGTTTTGTTCTTGTTATACAGTGTAAGCCATACTTTTTTCAGCTCTTTACGTCTCTGAGTAGAAACCAGAACTCTTAAACTTTTAGTGTTTCATATTTAAGATCTTTAATCCATCAAGAACTTTGTTGTTGTTATTTTGTGAGTTAGAGATCTAATTTTATTTTTTTCTCCTTATGGCTAACTTTTTTTCTTACCAAAATTTTTTTCTTTTCTTTTTTTTTAAATTACGTGTTTTTAAAAAATAGTTTATATAATTTACATTCACTTCTCTAATTATTTGAAGCCTATATACTCCAACATTTTTGAACTCAGTATCTTACAATTTTTTAGTTTCTCTGCTGCCAGTAATCCTAGCTATATTTTCTGTAGGCTCCTCATAGAGGATTTTCCACATGTGCTCTGTAATGTTGAAGTACTTGCTTCATATGTGTCAATCCCACAAGCTTCAATAGGTAAAATATTTCTCCATTTAACTTTGGCTTTCCACTTAATTCTTCCAGATGGCTCAGCCGTATCACTGGCCTAGGACCAATTTTTATAGTAATCCTCCGTATTAGATTTCCCCATACCTCATGTGTAGCAGAAATCTGGACTCTTAACTCTGGCAAGATTCTAGTCTGGAGTTTTAATTTCTCCTAGAAGATATTTTTCCAGAGGCAGGGCTGACCTGAGCTATTCCCCTGCCCTGATGAGCAGAATTTACCAGTCTCTCTTCCTCTGGTTTGCTGTTTTACACAGGGCTGTAGACCAGCACGCTCGGTCGTTATCCACCACATACCCCAAGGACGGCTGCTGAGCCAGCTCAGGTCTGCCTCTCTGGCTCTCAGCCCCACAGTGAGTCTACACCTGGCTATCTGCAGTCCTTTCTTGGAAACTCAGCCTCATTCAAAAAACAGAAACACACACATAATGCTTCAATAAACTTAAAAATAAAAAAAAAACATAAAAAAAGAACATCTTTAAAGCCTTTTGCCACAGATGGGATGATGCTCAGGACACCCCCTGGTAGGGAGCTCTGTCCTGACTGCGTCCTTAGCTCCCTCCCCTGCCTGTCTGTCTTCCCTGTCATCTCACCCTGGGCTCTGCGGACACCTGAGAGCTTGCTGGGCCCATACATCATATGCTACAACTTCAGAAACTTTGCTCCCCTCCTGCTTCTGCCTGGATATGTGTAACATTTTATAACACTGAGCTGAAGTGTTATGTTTAGTTGACATAAAAATGTGTCCTTGGAACTCTAGAACTAGGAGCTCTGTGCTGTCTTAAAATTCCATCAGATGATTCAAGCCCAGCAACCGCAATTCTGAAATGTTGCATTCCTAGATTACTTCTACTAACAGCTATGCCATTTGGCCACCAAACATCCAGTTTTGTAATGTTTCAGATAAAAATGGCACATTTCAATCTGTCAAATAATCATTCCTCCTAGGCCTCCTCAAGATGAAATCTTAATTGCACACCTGACAGAGGAGAAGTTTTTCATTGTCATTTCTTTGCGGTTATCCACTCAGCTTCCTGGGATCTGAGAATCTTCCCTAGAATATGTCTGACACAGGTAGATTTTAGATGTGACGTTCCCTCGTTCTCTCAGCCTCCTTCACAGCCTGTCCCTAGGGATGTTCCATCCACTGAGACCCTGCCTGTGCATCTCACTCTACAGGCGTCTCCTGTCCGCCCTCCCGGGCACATGCCACTCTGGCTGTCTCCTGGTACCCAGAGGCCTGGCAGCAACTTCGTCTCTAGCCTGGGGAGGCCCCAAGGGCTCCCAGGAATGATGCCTCACCCACTATGAAATCCACATCTGCTCCGTCTCACGATCCCTGGCCCTGGGCTTTCGGAGGGCCAGGCGCCTGGATGACAGGGACCACCACATTGGCCCACGTCTGCAAGTCCTGCTGAGACCTTCTCAAATCCCTGCCCTCTCAGCTAACTCCGCTCAGAAGCAATGTCCAAATTCTCTCTCCAGCGTACAGGAATGGCTCATCAACAAAGGACAACAGTACTGATTTGTGGAAGAGGTATTTTGACTTAGGTTTGAGGCATTTTGGAGACAGCCTGCACCTCTCTGTCGTGCACGAGAACAGCACAGTCGGGAAGGGGCTGTGGTGGGTGTTGCAGCTCCAGCTGTGCGGTGCTTGCAGCCCTTCCCAGCATGTCCCTCTGCGATTGACTGGTGTGACAATCAGTGTCTTGGTGGCTGCTGGCGAGTGTCTCTTCCCAGTGTGGCCCCATGCGAAGGCAGAGAGATGGCTACTACGCGGTACTCAGTGCAGGCTGCGGCTCCCATCCACCTACTCTATAAATAAGAAAGCCAGACAGAAAAAGCAGACAGATATATCTGGCTGTGGAGGAAAGAAAACAATTTTCTTATGTAAGTCATGGTTTAAGACATATAGGCTGAAAATGGCAATGACTTAAAAATAAACTGACACTTTTGAAAAGCAGTAAAGAAAAAATTTTAAGTTTGCAAGTTGATTAGTAAGAATTCTTATGAGTTAGTCTCTTTTTAACTGCCTTTTCCTTGCACTTCATAATACCAGGTGAGCATCTCATGCTACCTTTGGACCAGAAAACAGAAGGCAGCGGTGGTTTAGGGGCTGCATGAGGCCTTGCTGTGAGCTACCGAGAAAGCAGGATGAGAGCCCAGGTCTCTTGTCTGGTCCGAGTCTCCATGTCATTTTGCAGTAACCCCTGCACACGCTCCGAGTCCTGTCAACCTCAGACAGGGTGGGGTGCAACTAAGCCAGATTATAGGGAGGGGGATGACAGTGGCTCCCAGAAAGCCCTGCTCTTGCCTGGGAGTTGCCTTGGAAACATATCTTTGCATATTTGCGGAAACTTCCCTAAATCCTACTGTGGTGGGGGGCAGAGATTAGGAAGAGAGATTGCATTGAATGTAGCACTTCAGACTAGTGCTGTAAAATTTTACACGTATCCAGGCAGAAGCAGGAGAGCAGCAGAGGTTCTGAAACTGGCATATGGCACATGGATCCAGCAAATTCCCAGGTGTTGGCAGTATTACTGGAATAATGCCAACTCAGGCAGAATACTCTACTTCTCAAATAAAGGAATTTTTGGTGTATTGTAAAAAATCATTTTTAAGAATACGTATGTATATCTTATAAATTTTACTTTAAAAAATCCTTATAACATCCAGGCCACTTTCACATCATTTTAAGCCTCGGTCTGGACAACGCCATGTAAGAGTTCATGGGCCAGACCACAGGGAATTTAGGGTCACAGACGTCTCCTGGAAAATAAGGAAAACAAAAGGAAACAAAACCTCTTGGATATTCTATAATAATATTGCTTTATTTTTATGTCAATACTCTATATTACCAGAAGAGATATTTTTGAGAAAATCCCAAACAGTGAAATTATAAAAAATTGTAGCACTAAGGTTAGATACTTTTATGAGGAATGTATACTTCAGAATGTCGTGTTGGTTTTGGTTTTAAGTGTGTGAGATACAAAGGACACTTACTTTCCCTTCATAAAAATTTACATTATCAATTATTAAAAAAAATTGCCTAAGCAATATCAAAACATTGTGAAAATATCTGGAAAATATGATAAAGGCTTAACATGCTAAATATTTAAAGGTTATAATTAAAAATTCATTCAGGACTTATTTTGGGGCAGGGAAAGCAGAGATATAAAAGGACAACAGAAAAATAAAAATGTAATTACTGAAAAAGTAAAAATGTTTATCCATGCTACTTAATAGAGAAATTCAGTTCAAAATAATATTATGGTAAAATCAGATAGCATTTAACATAAATTAATACTAAAGATGCCCAGTATGGGCAGAGCTATAGTAAGATAGACATATTTTGCTTGTGGGAATTGGTACTTAACTCTTTGCAAAATTACTTGGAAATATGTAGCAAGAACCTCTGAAATATTTTTTCTTTGAACCAGTAATTTCAATTTTTGAAGATATAATATGTAAGATAGTTGAGGAAATATCTCAATATCATCACAAAGGTGTCTTAACAATGTTATATATAAAGTTAAATATTGCCAATAACCTATCGAAGTTCAACAATAGAACATAGCATAAGATAAATGTGAGAATTCGAGCAACATTTGCAACTAAATATTCTATCAGAAGTGGTGCTGCTATAAAATTAAATGGTAAAAATAAAGACAAAATGTTATATGCACCAAGTTTTAAAAAAAAAATTTCTCAGAAATTATTGATTGGACAAATGCCAAAGTGTTAGTATTAATTACATCTGGATAATGAGATTATATGTGCTTCTAAGTTTACCCTTACATTTTCTGTATATTCTATGCTTTTCAAAGTAACCATGCTTCACTTTTACAATCATAAAAAAAGGAAACAAAAATTAGATGCTTAAGTGTTCCATACTAGCTGCTTTTGTTTTAGTTAGGGTTTTACGACTGCCCTGCATTCTCAGAACTCGCTGCGCCGTGCACTGCATTCAATGGCCGCAAACGCGCGCAGTAAAGTCTGCTCTCTCTGTGATCACTTTCCACGGGTGCTGGACGCGGAGGCCTTGGTTTGCTGCTTCAAGAGGAAGAACGACCAGAAAAACCGTCATCTTGTTACATTCTTACAGTACTATATTTTCAACATCAAAATAGTTTCCCCAAAGGAAAACATGAAAATGGAAGTTTCCTTTTAAAACCTGCCTGTGAGTGTGGAAAATCACAGGAGTTCAGGTACTGAGAAGGTGGGTGTCTAAGTGCTGCCCTGCGGAAGCACAGGACAATGCGATTTCACCGACGCGCTGAACAGCAGCGGCTTTGCAACTGTGCTGAGGAAGCAGCAGCTGCAGAAGGTTCCAGCATTCTCTCCTTAGACATTCCATGACTTCCTCGTAGGCTAGCTCACACACGCTTTTTTTTTTTTTTTTTTGGTTTGTGTTTGTTTTCAACACATGTATGTTTATATAATTTCTCCATTTTCTCCTAATACTTTCTTTCTAAATGAGGGTGGGGCAAGAGCAAAGTCAGCATCTGGGTACTGATTGGCCATGACCTGCCGTGTATTTAAGCAGAGAAGTACATCGGACACCACGTATTTGGAAGTAGCTGACCACATGTCGCTGACCACATGTCTAAAGGGAAGATTCCAAGGCGGGTCGTTCAGAGTCCAGGTAGGAAATAATCCTTTCAAATATATCTTGATATCTGTATTTGGTTACACAAGTGGTGATAGAACAAGTGAGAAGCCATCAGGGTGACCAGGCAACCCCAAGTTTGATAACAATGGGAAACAGCTACCACCCCTAGTTTTGGAAAAACACAGATGTAAATAGATACACCATGTTTATGGATCAGAAATTTCAGTAATCAAATGATGTCACTATTCCCCAAATTGATTATAGATTCAAGGCCATCTTAATCATAATTGTCAGAACATTTTTTTTTTGGAAATTGATGACCTGTCTCTGACGTTTATATAGAAATGCCCAGGATCTGGAAAGCCAACACAATCTTGAGAAAGAACAAATTTGGAAGATTTAAAATTGCTGACTTCAAGAGTTACTAAAAACCTATAGTAATCAAGAGAGTATGGTGTTGGCCTAGGGGAGAAAGATCAATGAAAGGAATAAAAAGTCCAGAAATAGACTTTCACCTAGATGATCAATTGTTCTCTCATAAAGGTGTCAAAGTAGCTTAATGGGGATATTAATGTTTTTTGAACAAATGGTGGTGAAATAACTGTATATCTGCATGGAAAAAAACCAGTGACATAATTCCACTATCCCATAGAATTCAAATGGGATCCGAATTTACAAGGAAGGGCACTGGGTTTGTCATGAAGAGCGGATGTCGCTAAAGCCCGGTCAGGGGCTGTGAAGGCAGAGTGTCGAGGGCTGAGAGCTGAGGTGACAGTGGGGACGTTGAGAAGAGGTGACCATCGGGAAGTGAAGCAGGGAAGCAAAGACTATGTACAGGAAAGTAGATTGGGACTCAGAAGACAGGGCTGAGGGATGAGTTCTCTTTTTTCATGACGAGATTTAAACATTTGCGAGACGAGGGAGGACTGGAGGCAGGAGGAAGACTGCCGGGAACTCCAAGTGTACCAGAGCAGAAAGGAGGGGACAGTGTCTGTGACAGAGCTGGAGGCTTGGGAATGGAAAAGGCTGCACCTGCCCCAGGGTGGGCAGAGAACAAGGAGCCCACAGGGCAGGTTTCCAGCAGGAGGCGAGAGTGTTTCCTGCCAGTCTAATTCCCTCTGAAGTGGTGGGAGGAGGTAGGAAGCCCAGGCAGTGGGGCAGGAACCACCTGACCAATGTTCCAACCAAGGGGTAGAGCCCTGCTGTGACTGGAACCATAGCTTTGTCCCTGGCGCCGTGAGTGCGGGTTCTCCAGCAGCTGCAAAGCAGAGTGGAAACGGCATCTTTTCGTAAGGAGGAGTTTAAATGTGAATCGCTTCTAACCTGTTCTGAACTCCCCATCTTAAGATGCAAATGATAATCCACCGGGACACCGCGTTCATTTGTGTGATAGTCAGCGAGTCTGTATTGTCAGGTTCCGCGTCAGGCACTTTTCTAGGCACTGCAAATATATTTGTGAAAATACAGGCAGGCTTTCGCACGGGGTCTACGTTCATCGACGGCACAGGGGTGGGAAACGAATGATACGTAACGAAAAAATAATTGGGCAAACGATTTGAGAGGAAATGCATGTGTGCATACACACAGAGCGAGGTGGCAGAGGGTGGCCACGGGGGCTACGTATGAATGAAAGATCAAAAGACTGAGACCTAATAATAAGAAGGAGGCAGTCAGAGAAACCCAGGGAAGAGCAGTGCAGGCCCAGGGGAGGTAAACTCGCTGCCCAAGCCTAGAGAACGAGTGGCCCGGCCATGGCCATCCAAGATAGCGTCTGAGAAGCAGGGCTGTTGCAGTCCTTGACAAAGCAGGTGGGCTTTGTTCTAAGCATAATAAAACACCACAGAGGATTTTAAAGAGACAGTAATATAATAGTTTTAAAAGGACCACCCAGCTGACGCTTGGTGAATGCATTGAGGGAGAGCAAGAGAGTCTGCTTCAGAGGCAGGAGGGAGGTAAGACAGGTTGGGGGCTTTTCTCATGTAAAAATCTTGTCTATCTATTGTATTTTGTCTTCCTAGATTGCTTCTGTGTAGCTTTGTTGGCTAAAACTCTAAAAACTGAAGAGACAACATTGCTGGGGACACCAGGTATAATCCACAGCAATAATAAGATTAACAAGTCCCACTATTCTACACTTTTCTCCCTAAGTATGTAATATGTGTGTGTGATGTTCTGGTTTTTCAGAAAAATGAGAATTACATAATAAGTCCTAAATGTGGAATGCGTGGCACATACTTCAGAAACATTAGTTAGTTATTCACAGTGTAATGTGCGGTCTTGTTGCACACATTCTTACTGTGTTAAGCCAGAACATGAATAGTGCAACACCTATGAATGAATATTTTATGTATGATTCAGCAAAAGATTATGAATTCCAAATCATTATGAGAGGGAATTAAAAAGGAATTTAGGAAATCACACTGAGAATCTTCACAAAGAATCAAGATGATTTGGGTCTTTTTTCTTAAACAAAAGGCTTTCTAACTACCTAAACTATATATTTTTGTTAATTTAAACTAGTTTTTATTATACTGCCCATGATAAGGAACCTCAGTATATTTTGTATCATTTTCTATTTGTTTTAACTAGAGTTGCTAATTTTAATTTCACTGTCTGGGTATAATTTTCCCTCAGAGATAGCTGCTGACCCCATTACGATATATTAAAGAGTTAGCTTATAAAATCTGGCACCTAACTACCAGTTATTTTTAATTAAACTTTTTATTTTGAGATAATTACAGATCCACATGCAGCTGTAAGAAATAATAGAGAGATCCCATGGACCCTTTGCCCTATTTCCCCAACGGGAACATCTTGAAAAACTGCCCTACAGTGTAATGCAATCCGCCCGTGTTGCTCGGATCTCCCTGGTTCTACTTTTATGTGTGTACACGTGTGTGTGCGCGCATATGCTCTACTTGCACTCGTGTGTGTGTCCTATTGCACTCACGTGTGTGTGCTGAGTTGTAGACAACGCTATTAGATGTGCAGGTTGATGCATCCACCACCAGCCAAGATGCAGAACAGTTCCATCAGATCACCCCCAAAATTGCTCTTGTTGTTCTACTAAAACCACACACACCTCCATGGCCCATAACCTTCTTCCTAACCACTAAGTTGTTGTCCGTCTGTAAAATTTTATCTTTTCAAAAAGTTACCTGCATGGAATTATTTTTTTCTGGCAGATGTCACTAGTTCATTGCTTCCCGTTGCCGAGCAGCCTTCCATAGTGTGGATGGTCCCACAGCTTTTGTAACCATTCACGCACAGGACATCTGGGCTGCTGCTTGTTTGGGGGCCATTACAGATAAAGCTGCCATGAACATGTTTTGTGTGAACCTAAGTTTACATTTCTCTGGGATAAATGAGTGAAAGTGCATTTCTGGGTTTTGTGGCAGTTGTATGTTTAGTTTTACAAGAAACTGCCAGTTTTCCAGTGTGGCTGCACTATTTTACATTCCCACCAGCAATGTGTGAGTATTCAGTTTCTTTGCAATCTTTTTAGCATTTGGTGTTGTCATTTATTTTTTTTTTTGCTATTCCAATAGATATGCAGTGATAGCTCATTGTGGTTTTAATTTGCATTTCTTTGATGAGCAATGATATTGAACATCTCTTCATCTACTTATTAATATTTGCCAAGTCAGCTTCTTCAGTGAAACAACTGTTCATTTTTTTTGG
>NW_012154286.1:145120-146257 GCF_000956105.1 Propithecus coquereli
TTGAACTATGGGGAATAAAAAAAAAAGTATCTAATGCAACCTAGGGTCATTAGTTTGGGAACTCTACTGAGACAGCCTTGTGGGCTGAAGGAAGAATAACATTGAGCTATTTATTAAGTGCCCTGGGTATTTGAGTTTCCAGGAGGGGTAATGGCCTCCTTAATGTAATGCTGGGAATGGATTGCACATCAGCTGAGCTCAGTAGACCAGAGCACAGTCGGTCAATGGGCCCAGGGGGAATGTGGACTCTTCCCGTGGTCTTACTCTGTGGTGCCTCACTGGTGTGCTGGAACACATGGAATGCATGGACGCTGCAGAGCCTGGTGAAATCCCATTTCCAATCCCCTTCTTTGTCCTAGGCAACAACTGGAGCACATTCCCAACCTCGATTGCAACTCAGCTGGGGCTATGTGTGATTGGCTTCCGGCCAACAGAATCTGGGTGAAAGTAACAGAAGCCAATATTAGGTGTAACCATAGCCCTATCCCCAGAAATCCTCTTTTTACTCTTTATTTGCATAGCTGGAAGTCAGGAAACCCAAGATTTCAAAGGAGCAGGCAAGGCAGGATGGCTGACTTAGAGGAGACTGCCTGACCTTCAAGGAACCATAGCAGTAGCAGAATTGTTACGTTATGGAGATTTCTGATCTTGTTACTGCAGCATTGCCTGTATATCCTACGATGACCAATGCAATTTTCATAATGCAAATTTGATACTGGGATATTACACTGCGGTATTTAATGAGTTGAAGTATTGCACTGTTATATTTCACTATGGTATTAGGGTCTCAGTCCTACACTGTGTTACCATATTGAAATACTATATTATGGTACATACCACATAGAAAGTATTTATTACATTGAGGTCTCACAACAAGATATTATAGCAGTTATTACAGTGTAATCTTCAACAGTTCTGCTTTGTGTCTTTAGTGTAAAATTCTTTTTTATTTCAAAATACTAAGGGGGTACAAATATTTTCGTTACATGGATTGCTTTTGTAGTGCTTGAGTCATGGCTGTAAGTGTGCCCATCACCTGAATAGTGTTCATTATACCCGTTAGGTAGATTTTTACTCCTCTCCTCTTCCCCCCCCCCCGAATTCCAATGAGTTTTACTTCTCTCTGTGCACATGTGT
>NW_012154286.1:146307-148721 GCF_000956105.1 Propithecus coquereli
GTCAAAAATTCAAGTGATCGTATTTGTATGGGTCTAGTTCTGGATTCTGTTTCATGGATCTCCACATCTGCCTGCCAGTAGCACACTGTCCTGTTTACTGTAGCTCCACAGAAAGTCCTAATGTCAGGTGAAATAGTGCCTCCATTTCAGTCTGTGTTTTCAAAATTCTTTTAGCTGTTCTAGGGCTTGGACTTTCTGTCTAACAATGAATCTATTGATCTGTCAGTCTGTCTGTATATCTGTCTATCTATCTATCATTTATCTACTTTTAACTAAAAGCATTAACTACAGCATTGTTTCCCCAGAGAATTCAAACACAGTTAGATGTTTGAAAACTGATTTTTGAAATTAATATAACCAGTATAAGAAATTATTAACTAATAGCTTAATTATTCAAACATGACAAACTCAGTCTTCTATACTTCTAAAGTATAATCTCTGAACACATATCAAATAAGCATTTTGCATATAAGATGAATGTTTTTTGCACACAGTGACAACTTACCTGGAGCTGAATCCACACTGCAGCACGTTTGTGGATGGAGGGAAGAGACATACAGGCAGGATGGACCATTTCCGTACACGGCATTGTAGTCGCTCAGGGCCAGCATGGCATCATTAATTTTGGTTTTCTCACCCCCAGCATAGAACCACAAACAATAGAAGTTACTAAATTTCCATCTGTTGAGCAGAGCCACCCTGGATTGGTGTAAACAAGCAGTCCTTGGAATCAGCCAGACATACACGAATGTCTGTACCAAACAAAACAGAAGTCACTAAGTACCAAAAGACAAGTACAAAGTGGTAGGATATCTACGGAAAGCAGAAACAGCAAAGGATTGGTGAGGCTTAGGAAGAGTTTGATGGAAGAAGAGGCATTTTTACCCCATTTTGAGTGTGTTCTGGCAGACAAAACGGTAGGCCATGGCTAATGCATGGAAGGAATAAGGAAGAAGAAAGGTTCACCAATGACTCCAGCAGAGTTGAAGTTGCCAGGGTGTCCAGGCCCAGAGAACCAGGCTGTGAAGACGGACAGTAAGAAAGGCCCTGGATTCAACAAGTTGGAGAGACAACTCCAAGAAGGGGGGATGGCCACAATTAATCTGATGGTGAAAGTTTTCTACCTTTACTTCCATATATGTTTCTTGAGCACCACCACATGTTAGCCAGTGGGTACAGGACGAGGAAAGGCAGCATGCTATTCTGCCTGACACAAACATGCAGTGTGGGAGATGGGACAAATGACAGAAACTGTGAAGAGTGTAATTAAGGAAAAGAACCAGAGGCTGTGGAAGGTGATAATGTGGGACTCCTTTGAGCCACAGGACACTGCTGAACACTTTGAGGCCAGGGATGGTGTGATCCAGTTTAGTGCTAAGAGTTCGCTCCAATAGATTGGGGTGGAGGTACCCAGGGTGCTCATGGTCAGCCAGGCAAGATGGCAGAGTACTGGGGAGAAGCTCAGTAAGTTGAAGGTATATTCCGGCTATTGGCAAACCTCAGCAGTGCACAGGAGAGTGCGGAGGTGGTGTGGGGGAAGGGATATGAGCAGCTGAGGGTGCCATTTGCTAAGGAGGAAATGACTGGAAAAGGAGGAATTTGGGGCAGAAGAGAATAACAACAGTATTGTAAATAGCAAGCAAATCTGTTAAGAGCTCCCTGGCAGGATCATTCTAAGCCCTGGGCCACAGAATGGTACCAGTCCACGGCCTCTTGGGAACTGGGCCACACAGCAAGAGATGAGTAGCAGGCAAAGAGAGAGAGAGAGAGAGAGAGAGAGAGAGAGAGAGAGGGAGAGAGAGAAAGAGAAGCTTCATCTGTATTTACAGCCACTCCCCAATCGCTCACATCACTGCCTGGACTCCACCTCGTGTCCAATCAGATTAGATTCTTATAGGAGTACAAACCCTACTGTAAACTGCACATGTGAGGGATCTAGGCTGTGCACTACTTCTGAGAATCTAATGCCTGATGATCTGAGATGGAGCCGAGGCAGTGATGCTAGTGCTGGGGAGTGGCTGCAAATACAGATGACCATTAGCAGAGAGGTTTGACTGCACAATAAATGTAATGCACTTGAATCATCCCCAAACCATTCCCCCACCCCCAATCTGTGGAAAAACTGTCTTCCATTAAACCATTCCCTGGTGCCAAAAAGGTTGGGGACCACTATTCTAAGCCACTGACATGTGTTATCTCCCTGCAACCCCACAGACATCTCCATTTTACAAAAGGGAAACTGAGGCCAAAAGAGATAGGCAATTTGCCTAAGGTCACACAGAAATTGGGCAGGAGAGCCAGGTATCCACCCAGGACACCTGAGTTTGTCTTAGGAAACAGTATCTCTGAGACGTGTGCAGGACACGGAAGTGGAGAGACTTGAACGTGAGACACTTCGCTATGCGTCAGGAGCT
>NW_012154286.1:151506-162242 GCF_000956105.1 Propithecus coquereli
CTTGGCTATTCAGGCTCTTTTCTTGTTCCAAACGAAGTGTAGAATTATTTTTTCTAGATCTATGAAATATTATGTTGGTATTTTGATGGGGATTGCATTGAATCTGAAAATCACTTTGGGTACTATGGATATTTTAACAATGTGGATTCTACTGATCCATGAACATGGGATGTTTTTCCATTTGTTTGTGTCATCTGTGATTTCTTTCCACAGTGTTTCATAATTCTCCTTGTAGAGATCTTTCATCTCCTTGGTTAAATACATTCCTAGGTATTTTATTTTCTTTGTAGCTATTGTGAGTGGTATTGAGTCTTGATTTGACTCTCAATTTGACGTTTATTGGTGTATAGAAATGCTACTGATTTGTGTCCATTGATTTTATATCCTGAGACTTTGCTCAACTTATTTATCAATTTTAGGAGTCTCTTCAGGGAGTCTTTGGGATTTTCTAGGTATAAGATCATATCATCAGCAAAAAGCAATAGTTTGACCTCCTCTTTCCTGATTTGGATACCCTTCAATCTTGTCAAATGTATCACCTGGTCATGTTCTCCTTCACTCCAAGTGTCCCATGTCACTTCTCTGTGATTTCACAATGTTCCTTCCAAGAAGAGTTATCTGTAGGTAGGCATCTGCCTGCAATTTACACTCCTTTCCTCGACAGTAGTGTGCTCAGGGGCTGCTTCTAGTCCACCATCTTTGAGAACTCATTTAGTGTAAATTCTAAGAGTACTTAGAGATTGTCTTTAACAAACTTAACTCCAAAACCTGCTGAAAGAAAGAAATCTATAATACCGGTGGTAGGCTCATCAATTATATTCGTTTATTCATTTATTCAACAAACATTGATTGACTTTTAATCATATGTTCATCAAGTCCTAGGTGAAAATAAGCAAAAATTAAGGCACCTTGCCTACCCTAAAGGAACCTATGACCTGGTGGGGATGACAGCTACATGAAATTATCATTATAATTAAATAAAATAGCAGTAGTAAGTAATTTAGGGGAATGCAGAGAAGTAACAATGTAGCCAGCAGGATTGGGAAGGGGGATACTTAGAGAGAATTTCTTGGAGGGTGTGTGTCTTGAGCTGTGAATCCAAAAGGATGAGTAGGAGTTAACCAGGTGAATGAAAGGAGTTTCAGACAGAGGGGCTATAAGTAGATGCCTGAAGCTGCCACAAACATGGAAAGTGCAGACAGCCATAAGCTATCTGATGCTGCAGGGTTGTAAAGATCCTGGAAAAGAGAAGAGGTACAGTTGGGATGGTAACCAAAGTCCAGATCACGGGAGGATGTTTTAGGAACTTCATTATTTTTATCTTATCAGCAAAATGAAATCACTGGAGGAAAAATTTCACAGGTTTTACAATGCAGGTAAGAGACTGCATTTTTCATAGACTGCTCCGCCAGTGCTGAAGACCAGGGTTTAGGAGGACTAGCCCAGAGGCAGGGAGCCAGGTGTGAGGCTGCGGGAGTGAGGGATTGCAGCTAGAAGTGTGTGGTAAACCTTAAGTGCCTTTCAGGGTTGTATGATATAGAACATTAATTGTTTTCTGGTTATAAAAGGAATACTAATGAATTATACAGAATTTGGCAAAAAATAAATAAATAAAGGCATAAAGAAGAAAATCAAAATCATTGATAGGATCGTTATCAGATAGCCACTACAAAGATTTGGTAGTATTTACTTCAAACATACACAAGCGCTCAGAGCACTCCTGGGGTGGTTTGCAGTAACCTGTTTGACAAACCTACACCAACAGTTACTACCTGTGAGCAATGGCCTTGTCACCCAGGAGCCCCAATGCCACCCCGCAGTCGGTAGGCAATATCCTGAGAGCTCACAGGAACACCTGCTCTGTGGCCAATGATCTCTAGCAACAGGCCAGAGAGATAGATATTCTACAGAGCATTTTACTTTGTTGAAGTACAAAATTCAAATTCCTTGGCTGTGTAACTCTACCAGCCTGAGAATTATTGCTGACTGTTAATTATTCCTTTTATTATATTTGAGATAAAATAAATTGTTGAAGTGACTTATTGTTCATAATTAGAAGCTATGATTAAAACTGCTTTAACATTATCCTGGGGCTCTCTCTTTGACGTGGAATTATTTCTCTAAAAGCATCAAGGGCGGTTTGGAAGGGATATGTTGGCCTTCTCCCTGGAAACTACTTCTCCATTTATAGAACTTCTCAGACATAATGGGAAGACTCCCCAAAGACCCAGCTCTGTTAATTACATGCGACAAAACTTTCTTACACCACAACTGTTGGGCAATCTTCCACAGAATATCCAAAGAAAAGAAGAGTGAGAAGAACCAGCAGTCAGTTACATTTTAAAATTCAAAATTAAAAGGATTTTTAAAAATATTTTGTAATTCTTTTTTTTTTTTTTTTTTTTTTGAGACAGAGTCTCACTCTGTTGCCCTGGCTAGAGTGAGTGCCATGGTGTCAGCCTAGCTCACAGCAACCTCAAACTCCTGAGCTCAAGCGATCCTACTGTCTCAGCCTCCCGAGTAGCTGGGACTACAGGCATGCGCCACCATGCCTGGCTAATTTTTTTCTGTATATTTTTAGTTGTCCAGATAATTTCTTTCTATTTTTTTTTTAGTAGAGACGGGGGTCTCGCTCTTGGTCAGGCTGGTCTTGAACTCCTGAGCTCAAACAATCCGCCTGCCTCGGCCTTCCAGAGTGTTAGGATTACAGGCGTGAGCCACTGCGCCTGGCCTTGTAATTCTTTTAATATAAACCGTGGAACATTCTCTAAATTTTTGCTTATTATTTATAAAATTGAGCTTATAAATATAATAAATGATGGCTCCCTATGCGTTACAAAGCTGGATTTTTATTTAAACAATGAGCACAAAGCTATGCTATAATATTTTAAGGGCTTTAATCATTCCCCCAAAATAGTGCAATAAAAATGACTCTCACAAAGTTATGCTCTGCTGCTCCGTCTCTCCAGTGGGAAGGAAAGCATGGTTCAAATGGAAGAATGAAAGGAAATGAAGAGACACCATGAGATAAGGGTATCATCTGGCTATTCAGACTAGTACTGTGTTCCAACTCCTGAGTCTTATTATAATTGATATGTTTATTTGTAAAGATTAAGAAAACCAATAACCTGGTGGAAGGGGGAAAGTGTGGGGCCCTTACCTACTTGCAGCTCTTTGGTTGTGCAGGAACCTTAACAAGACTCACCCACTCAGCCCATGATCACCAGCTGCTGTGAATCGGGCATGCACGGCAAAGTGCTTAGTGATGTAGGGAATTCTCTGATGTTAGAGAAAGTACAACATCATTGAATTCTGTCCATCAAAGGGTTAACTCAGGTATCAGACTCTTCAAATAACATCAACTGAATTCTCTGGCATTGGGAAAAATGTTGGAGACACAAAAATACAAGACATGATCCCTGACCTCAAATGGAGGGGGAGAGGCTCAACATGAACAAACAATTCAGTAACATTTCTCCAGTTCCTTGCAGGAGCTAAAGACAGAGGCCAGATCGGAGAGGGGAGGAGGAGGCCACCAGATGTTTCATAAAACAGGGACACTTCATCTAGGAGCCGAAATGAGAGAGGTGGTGGGGGCACCAGCTAAGGCAGAGAGGCCACAGGAGCAGAGCAATGGCAGGCCTGTGCTATTGAGAGAAGTGTGATTATTGTTCTCTGATTAATGGAGGGCACAAAGAGGAACAGAAAAGAAATAAGGAAGGTTCATTTCAAAGAGTTGAGAAGACCAATTAGAATATCCTCTAGAGTCAACCTAACATTGACTATGGCTCAGGATGTTGGAGCAGATATAAAATTAAAATTCTGATAATAAAATGAAAAATGGTTTGGAGAGAAAGGACAGCCATTGTCCTAACACAACATGGGTACTTGTGTTCCTGCTGCTCCCTGGGTTGCTTTTTCTGTCCATCAACATCTCTCTACCTTAAGGCCACACAGAAACAGGCCAGCCTTTAGGAAATGCCTTATCCCTCAAATAAACGAGTCTTTCTCTTCATTTCCCATACAGCAGCATCTGCTGCATCTCAGTTAATTGTGCGTTTCCCATTCATTTATTCATTCAGCACACGCTCACGGAGCCCCATTCTGTGTGGGGCATTGTCCGTGCCCTGGAAGCTGAACGGATAAGAACATCTAGCCTCATGGAGCTGACATTCCATTGCAGCAGATAGACAATAAACAACATAAATCAGTTAAATACTTACTATGCTAGATAGTGCTAAGTGCTCAGGGGAAAATAGAAGGCAGGGGAGGGGGTGTAAGGACTAAGGGAGAGAGCTGAAATTCTAAGATGGTCAGGAAAGGCCTTGTGTTAAGGTAACTTCTGAGTAAAGATCTAAAGAAAGCAGAGGGAAGAGGCTGCTTAAATATCCCTGAGAAAGCAGTCCAGGCAGGGAGAGCAGCTGGCACACCTGGGCAACGGTGGAGGATGCTGGAGTGGTGGAGAGAGAACATGGGTGAGAAGAGCAGAGGACAAGTTCAGGGAGAAAATGAGTCTGGGGAGGGGGCTATGGGAGGCCTTTGACCTTCACTCCAGGTGACTTTGGGAGCCACAGAAGAACTGTGAGCAGAGCTGTCACCAGCACTGATTGCACCAAAATGAGACCGCTCTGGGTCCGGGGCTGCCAGTAGACAGAAAAGCACAGAGCTTGGAGGCAGGGAGACCAGCTCGGAAGTTACTGCAGCAACCAAGGGCGATTGCAGTGGAGGTGGTGGGGGATGGCTGGTGCTGGAAACATCTGGGAGGTGGAGTGAATGGGGCTCCTGAACAGACCTAATATATGGAGGGAGAGATGACAGAAATGATTAGGGCTTCCATTAACTGTGATAGAGAAGAATGTGGAAGGAGTTTGCTGGCAGGACAACATAAAGAGTTTGTTGTCAGATGCTTATCAAACATCCAAGGGCAGGGGTCACGCAGATATTTGGATATACAAGTCTTGAGTAAGGAAAAGGTATGGGCTGGCAGCTTAATTGTAAACAATCAGAATATGGACAGATTCAAAGTCATACGACTACACAAGACAACCTGGGCAGTAAGCACACGTAGAAAAATAGAAGTCTAAGACCTGAGCCCCAGACACTCAACCGTTCAAAGACCTGGTAGGTGAGGAAGAATCCTCAGGATGAGACTGAGAAGCAACATTCAGAGAAGTAAGAGGAAAAAGAACAGCATCCTGGAAAACAGCGAAGCATGTTTCCAGAAGGAAAAGTGTGGTCAACTGAGTCAAAGGTGGCTAAAGTTGGGCAAACGGCCATTGCATGTAGACATGTGGAGCTTGCTGGGCAACTGACAAGCTGACAAGAGCCAGTTTGGTGGAAAGCGGGGTGGGCAGGGACAGTGACAATTGCAGCAAGATGGCCGGGATGGCTGGGTCTCCCAGGGAGTTTTGTCCCAAAGGGAAGGGGAGAGCTGGGGCAGTAACTGGAGAGGGAAGAGGAGTCAGAAGAGCCTTTCAAGGTGGGAAAATCAGAGCATGTTTGTGCGCCGGTGGGTGATGGAGGAGAGGGGTAGATCAGTGGCCAGCAGGCAGAAGAGAGGACGGCTGCGGAAGTGTCTTTTTGGGGGAGAGGCCGTGGAAGCCAGTGTCCAGGTTGGGCGTGGCCCTGGCAAGGAGCGGGGACGATTCACCATCAGCAGCGAGGTCAAGGCGGGGATGGACACAGATGAGAGAAGCGGGCCAGGAGGTGCAGGGGACTATGTAGGGGTTTTCTTCCCGGTGACATGAGAAGACACGTGATCATGTGAGAGTGAGACACCGGGGAGAAACTACTGGAGTTTGGGGAAGGTGGAGGGAGGAGTGAAATTGTCTCCTAGGACTGCGGGAGAAGCTACTAGGGCGATGTAGGAAATGGGAGCACAGGGGAGACAAGTCGGAAAATGTTGGAAGATCACCAGGCAGGAGGGTTAAGTGCTGTCTTGGGATTAGGAATCATGAATTGGAACAAAAATAACCTGCCGGATTGTGTGGCGTTTTTTCCAGCCACTTTCAGCTGAACAAGCAAAGAACAGATGAAGAATTAGATGTTACCTGGGCTGCATTCTAGCCTAGATGTAAAACAAAGCAAGAGAATGGACTCGAAATTGGGAGTGAATGACTGGCTATAGAATTAAGCAGAGTTTTAAAGTCATAAGGGAAAAAAAATACGACAGTGGCGATAGACATGGGATGGAGGAACGGAGTGAACGTCCCAGTGGGAGGAGGCGCTGCTGTCACTGGGGCGCTGGAGGCAGTGAGCTGAAAGGAGGTGAGAGAGCTGTCAGAAGGAAATGGTTTGAAATTGCAACTGCAACAGTTTTGCTCCTACAGACCTCCCCTTTCTATCTGGCTTATTAGCAACCGAGAAACCACCTCTGCCCAGAGCTGGGCCGTCGATTCTTCAGTTTAAACAAGAAAAAAGGGACTTGTGTCTCAACAAATTTGTAAATGCATGAAAATCCAGAAAAAAAAAACAGGAATAAAAGTTCATCAAGATTACTTTTAACCTGGTAAGTATCACAACCAAGAAAATATTATATAGACAATTATATTTTCTTAACTCCTTTTCTACAATTCTGCAGACCCTACAAATATTTCTTCACTGCAGTTTCATCCACGACAGGAGACTGGCCATAGAGGCAGCCGCGTCCTGAGAGAGACCAAGGAGCTGCTCCTCTGGGCCTGCTGAGCAGGCTCCGGGCAGATCCACGGCCCTGGCACGGGCCCACCTGTCTCCTCTCTGCCCCTGGGCTCTGGTCAACTCCCAAGTGGACAGGATTAACGCTTGTGCACATTATTTTAAGCTAAGGAATCTATCAGTCACTGGTATAGTTGCTTTGAAGGATAGGGCAGAAGAAACCGGACTGGTCTGAGACTCTTCTTTCTAACAAAAAAAGTGGACCTTTCCTCCTCTTGTAAGAGTTAAAGACACCAATTTAATATTGTTACCCATGGTGACCAATTTGTATAAAAGGCTTAAGAGATTAAATATTGTCATTCTACAAGAGATACATTAAAACTCTGAAATCCAAATATCCAAAATAGACTTTTACAAAGAACCTTGCAAAGTTATTCTAGGAAGAACAGAATTTTTGTGGTTATTAAATATAAAAAAGGATTATCTTCTTATAATTTTTTCTGACTTCATCTTTTGCAAGTCTGCTGGAATGGCTTCACTGCTCACACTCTTATCTCCTTCTGTATTTGCCCAAATAGACCTGCCCTTGACTGTCCGGAGTTCCTCTTGCCAAATTAATTTTGGAAGGATTAATTTTTTAAGCCTAAGAACAGACTTCTAGCAGAGGTTAGGATTAAATCACTACAAACAGCATTTTAAGCAACAATAATAATTGTAATAATAAAAGTTAAAGACAGTACTCTGATGCCAAAGATATTCTGCCTTTAAAAATGTAAGCTATTTGATTTTAAAAAGCATTCATTTTTTTAATCTTTCATGTTATTGAGTACAGAGTTGTTGGAAATTTTTGTTTCTCTGGTTCTCTGAAGTAAACATGACTTCACTAGGAGATCTCTGCTCAGCTCCAATTTTCATGGAACAAATAGAAAAGATTAAAGAAGCTATAAAGATCCAAGAAGAAGGGTAAAAGATTATAGCCTTCTAGCCCATCTTCCCCAGAAGATTAATTCTCAAGATGATAAAAGGCTCGATGAAACATAGTGAAATAATAAACCTAGTTTCTCTTTGTATCTGGGGGCGGGGGAAGAAGAGAATGGAGACAAGAGCATAGTGTGCAGAAGATTATTTAATTTTAACGGATGACAAGAAAGGAGGTAGAACTGTTTAGCTAGTTCTACTTTTCCATCTTCCTCACCAAGGAGCACAACAGAAGGAAACATGGGTGAGAGGCACAGACGTCCTGATGAGAGAGAAATGAGGAGAAGCTGCCTTGCTTCTCTGTGAGAGCAACTTGCAGACATGAGGTCAGGAACCGCAATCTTTCAGAAGTCGCGGGGAGCACAGAGGGTCCTAGAGTGCTCGAGATGAGGACATACGATCCCCCCTTTTCAATGGACATATGACTCCCCCGCCCCCATCAACTAGAGATCAGAAACTTAAAATTCCCCACAATAGATTCGAAAAGATTCTGCTAAACACATATCAAATGATTACCACAAATGAGTATGATATTTAAAAAAAGCTCATGACAAATAAAGCTCATATTTTCCTTAAAGAGTTATCCAACTGACCTGTAAGAAGAATACCATATCATTTCTCAGTGTATTTTCCCCCTCTAATTGTTTGTTGCTTTTAGAGGCAGGGAACAATAGCAGGCTTTTTTTTTTTCACCTAGTCAATTTAGTAGCTGTGTTTTTTCCTCTTAATCACATGCAAAGATGGTAGCCCCATGATATAAAAGCTAAGCATGCAAAAGTTCTCTTTAACTTAGTAGTTTTTAATTATTGGGTGATTACATTGATACACATCTTTACCACAGTGAAACTCCTTTTAGATGTGTGCAGGCTGTGTGTGATTCATAGGAATAGGATGCTCATTGCAGTCACAGTATTTCAGAGGTAAATGGATATTAAATACAAAATACAGGAAGTTCTGCAAATGTTATCATTTTACACAACAACATTTATGGTTCTTTTTGTTCTCTCATTTCCGATGTAATATACTTCTAAGGCAAGAAAGATGGAGAACACAGAGAGGCACAAAGGAAATAAAAGTGACAAAAATTGTATATAATGCCAATGCAAGTTAATATTTTGGTATATATCTTTGCAGTGTATACAAATATAGACACATATCTGTTTCTGATGTTATAGTCTGCATATCACTTTGTAGCTGCCTTTTCCTCACTTTGCAATTTGTCAGCAGTATTTTTCTATGTCAATAGGTCTTTTTCTTGTAATATTTCTAATGAACATTTTGAAATTCATCCTATGTACGTTGCACATTTTTTAACCAACTTCTGAATTTGGAATATTACATTTTTGCCATGATGGAAACAAACATTTCTCTATTCAAGCACCAAAATTAAAATTGTTGATTAGAGAAAGTTAATAGTATATTTTTAATAAATAAACATAAAACTAACAGTCTCCTTTATCAAAATTTTCAGTAACAATCATGACAAAAACCAAAATAAAACAATGAAAACCTAATTTTAGAATCTAAACCAGTGGTTCTCAAGAGGGACAGTGTTGATCTCCAGGGGATATTTAGCCATGCTTGGAGACATTTTCGAATGTCGCAACTGGAGGAGTGCTACTGATTCTAGACGTAGGGGCCAGGATGCTGCTAAACATTGCACAATGCACAGAAAAGCCCCCACAGCCAAGAATTATCTGGTCTAAAATGTCAATAGGCTGGGAAATTATACCTTGACTGTATAGCTGGAGAGGGTTTTTCATGTCCTTGCAGTGGCGTGAAACTTAAAACACCTGCTGTTCTTGAGCACTTGGAACTGCTAGAAATTACCCACCCATCTAATTTAAATTTACCCTGATCCACACCAGTAGGAGTAGAGGGTAGTTAACAGTGGTGGTGAAAAACGGGTGGATTTCTAAAAATGAAAATAATCCCATAGAGGCAGCATCCTGGCCCCTACAACCGTGGCTGACAGAGAATCATGTCTTAAAGGACTCTTTCCTGAGCAGATATTGATTTAGGCTCAACAATATTTTATTTCTGCAGCTTTTGAATTTAATGGGTAAGTATTTACAATCTCCAGTATATTTGCTTAAGACAGCCTTGTCCCCTGAAACAGAGGTATTCTTATCAAGACTTTTAACTGTTCTAGATTTTATGAAAATATTACTACTTTTATTCTTATATGTCTTATTTTATCTTTAATATCCAAAATGTCTTCTCCATGTGCATGGATTGATTTTGTATCCTGTAACCACACAAGCCCAGCCTATACGATTCTCACTTTGTCTTTTAGAGCAGTTAACAGCTTGCTCTTACTACTTTCCAGTTCAATTCTCCACACAAAAACCAGAAGAATGATTTTCAAATGCAAATGAGATGTTATCTCTTTGCTTAAAACACACAAATATTCCACTCATCATTCTCGTGGAATATCAACCAAAGATTTCCGTGTGGCCTGCGAACCTGAGTAATCTGCTCTCTGCACACGTCTGCAGTCTCGTATCATATTACTTTTCCCTCTGGGCTTCTTGCACACAGGTCCTTGTTCAACTCCTCAAAACAAGTGTCACCTCTTCCACCAGACATTCACATGCATCATTGCTCCTGATGTGTTTGCTTTGATGCTCACTTAATTCCTGCATCGTATCCTTTGGATACGTCCTTCTGGACAGACCGTCCCGCCAGGTTATGGTTCTTTGTTACTGTAGCTACACACAGATGTTAAAATAACACTCACACAGCAGACTTCATTTCTGCAGTGCGGATATCTACATTTACAATATATATTTATTAGAATGGTGAGAACTGTTTATATAGTTTATAAAGTTAATGCCTCTGACTGGGAACAGTTGACCATAAAGTTTATAGATAAAATCATTTCTTCATGCTGTAAAATCTTGAGGTGTCCACTAAGAATTTATCTGTATTCCAAGTATGCTAGAGTGGCTAATTCTGAGCTGGCATTTTGTAGCTTTTTAAAACACTTTTTTTTTAAAAAAATTTTTATTTCAGCATGTTATGGGGGTACAGATGATTAGGTTACGTATGATGCCCTTGCCCTCCCTCCCCCCCAAGTCTGAGCTTCAAGTGTGTCCATTCCCCCGGAGGTGCGCATCGTG
>NW_012154286.1:162442-170115 GCF_000956105.1 Propithecus coquereli
AATAGTACTCCATGGTATACATATACCACAGTTTATTAATCCACTCATGTATTGATGGACACTTGGGTTGTTTCCACATCTTTGCAATTCACAAAAGTATAAGTAAGCAATTAGGAAGGGTTAATTTAGGTGAACTGTGAAATGTAAATATCTCTAGAATTTTAGGATTTATTCCTATATTAATTTAGAGAATCAGAAAATAATACACCTGGAATTCATTAAAATACCGCCTTATTAGGAAAACTTAATGAGTTACACTTTGGTATTAGCCCTGTGGCTTCTATTCAAGATATATTTAAATGGTGGTCATCAGAAACATTTATGAAGTTTAACCTCAAATAATGGCAGAGTGGAAACGATTTTGGACTAATTCTCCACAGGGGAAAAAAAAGGGAAAGTTGAACAAAACAAAATTCCTGTCTGAAAGCATCCAGGAGCTACCAAGAACAGAGAAATTTCATGCCCAAACCCAGGGAAGAGCCAAGGGAAGTAAGACTACCAAGAAATGGAAGCCCTAGAAAACACACCATGGTTCAGCTTAGGATCTGGAGGTGCTGCATGTGAGATTGAAGGTTAACTGGAAAAAGATCAGGTCTTACATGGACTGAAACTCACATTTTATTCATATTAATACCTAAGTGGGGTAAAGTGCTCTGAAATTGCTAATGACATTAGCCTAGTTGCCTGCTACAGATAAAAAGTAAATGCTTTGGAGAAATATAGATAATCCAAAGCTTTAATTATTTCTATAACTAATTAAATAAATTATATGACACTCAATTTAAAAAATCAGGTATTCAAAAACAATAATTTGCTGAAAACCAAAGGACAAAGACAGAAAATTTTTAACAAAGTGATCCAGTTAATGTAGCTAACACAGATGTTAAAATAACAATGATATGCAAATACAAAGAATTTGAAAATCAAAATAGAGAATTAAAAAAATAATTTGGAAATACAAAAAGAACCAAGTGAAAATTCTAAAACTGAAAAATAGAATGACTAAAAAGAGCTCAACAGATAACTGTAAAAGTAAGAGTAGATTCAGTTGAGGTGAGAAGAGAATCAGTGAACTCGAAGATAGATCAGAAAAAAATTATGCAGACTGAATCATGGAGAGAGAAAGAATGCAAAATACAGGGGAAAGAAATACCTGAAATGGTAAAAAAATGTTAAAGTCTGACCTAATTCTAACTGGAGTCCAGAAGGAAGGAGAGAGTGCAGAACAAAAACAAAATTCGCAGCCATGGTGACTGAGAGTTGTCCAGAACAGAAGAACATTATCAAGCCGTGGTTCCAGAATCAGTATGAACCATACACAGGATAAATACAACAAAAACCATGCTTAGATACAATATATCAGGTAAAAAAGTAAAATAAAGAGAGAATAACTTAAAAATTAGACAAGGATGAGACAATGACTTCTGGAATGGCAGTGTGAAGAGAATGGAAACAGCCAACCACAACTGGTTAAAATTATCATATATATGAGATATATAGACATATATACACACATCTCCTTTGAAATTGTCCTGAAGGCACATTGCAAATGAAGAAGTATTTATTCAAGAAAAACTACTATTTCTCACCAAGCAAAGTGAGAGTCTAGGGCATTTCAGCTATAGACATTCCTGTCCCCATCTCCGGCTCAGCACGAGAGAAGCTTATTCCACATGAGTGCAGATAAGAAAATGGGGCTCCCTCCCCCCTCAGCTCTCAGTCCAGGGCCATGGTATTTCTCCAAGAAGGGCACATCACCAGCACATCTCATTCCCTCCAGCTGTGTTGCAGAGGCTGTGTTCTAAGCAAGAGTGGCTGAGAGGTATGGAGATCCCCTCTTTCACCTAGCCCTAACCGACGAAGCAGAGCATTCATCCAGCCATGGCATGATTAGAATACTGGGTCCTCATCTTCCCCACCCTAGCTTGCTCATAGGGCAGAGTTTCCACAGCAGGAAAGGCAAGTGGAGAACACCAGCGGCCTCTGTCAAGTGACCTGTTTATAAAGCAGGAGTGTCACTCTAAGAGAAGTGAGCCATTGTCCCTGCCCCCAAATCTGAGGCATGAAGTGTGGCAGAGGGTTTTTTTCCTCCCACAGAGAGAGGCAGACCACAAGAACGGAGAGCTCTCAATCTCTAACTAAGGGAAGAGACTTTGTTGGAACATGGGATAGGGAAGTTCAAGCTAACAGGTGCTCTCGAAGCAATGCAGATGTAGCTGGTAAGCAGTATAGACAAAACTGGTGGTTTTCTGAGAACAAGAAACTAAACCACAGATGGTCCAGAATTTTAACAAAGAGAACCAAGTAAACAGGCAGCTAAGAAGATTCCTCCTGGGGTCAGAAGAAGCCTCAAAGACTAGGCTCAACTATAACTGCTACAAAGAAGCCCAAATTTAATTGGATCAGACTGAGGAATGACATTTTTCCCAAGAAATACTAAAAAACATTCTTCAGGTTGAAAGGAACTGACCTTAGTAATTCAATACCCCCCCCAAACACACACACACACACAGACGACCAGTAAAGGTAGTAATCTGTTTATAAAAGACAGTATGAGTGCATATTTTTCTCCCTTCCTCTCTTAATAACTATAAAACCAATTGTATAAAATAACACTTATGTAATTGTATTGTTTGCCTTATAACATATAGAAATGTAATATATTTTATAAAAGAAGTGGTTGGGACCAAAGTTATATCGGAGTAAGAAAATGATACAAAATGGCAACTTGAAACCTAAAAGGAGAATGAAGAGAACCACAAAGGTAAGTATGAAGTTGACGTGTAAAATCTCTCCTCCTGAGTTCGACAGATTTGGGGGCTGATGGAGGGAGAGCACATGACCACGAGGTGGCAGTAGAGCGCAGCAAGCGTTTTGTGGGCGCCGCTGTGAGGGGGTTGCACTGCAGGGAAGTCCCTCAGAGCTGAGCCCTTCCAGAGACAACAGCCAGGGGACACAGCCCAGCAGGCAGGAGGGCAAGGGGAACCGTGAGGAGAGAGGATTGGAGAGAGTGCCCACCTAACTAGGTGATGCTGCTCAGCAGCACGATGGGCGGGTGGGGGTGGGGGGTACTCTGGGGTCAGAGATATCCAAAGGGCGGCAGGGGCTTGGCGTCCCCACAGCCCAGAGCTTACCGAGTCCGTGACAAGCCGGTGTCGGGCACTATTGTGTGGGCTATGCAGAGAAGGCAGACTCTACGTGGCTAAATTTTTGCTTGCTTGGATAATAATTAAAGCATATGTAAAAGGTATCTTGAAGAAGTGGACATCATGGGGCCAGTATGCAGTGGCCATCTCTGGCTCATTTATTTAACAACCCTTTAAATACATCTTTTCTCTTTTTTCTTCCCTCAGCTTCTTTAAAAACACTATAATAATGCTGTCAGGTTGTAACACCTGTAGCTATAACACAAAAAAGGAAATAGTTAATAGGCATATAGATAACATTTCTATGTGTTTGTGGAATTCAGTTAGTATAAACTCGAAGTAAATTCTGATAAGTTAATATGCATATTATGAACCCTAGAGAAATCACTAAGAAAATAACAAAAAAGAAAAAGAAAAAATCATTAAAGGAATTAAATTATTGCCCTAAAATATTCGCAAAACAGTAGTAGAAGAGGAACACAGGAATAAAAAAGACTTGCTGTATAGAAAACAGAAGACAAAACTGCAGATATGAATCCAACAATATCAATAATAACATTAAATGTGAATGGATGAAACAATCAAATCAAAAGGAAGAGATTGTATGAGACTAGATGAAAAAAATAAGATCCAATTAATGCTGTGTACAGGAGACACACTTTAATTCAAATGTACAAATAGGTTGTAAGGAAAAAGATTTTAAAAAGATACATTATGCAGATAGTAACAACAAGAAAATTGTAGTGGCTACATAAATATCCGACAAAATAAACATCAAAAGAAAAAATGTTACTGGAAAAAAAAAGAGGGATACTTTATAATGATAAAAGAGTCAATCTATCAGGAAGATATAACCATGGCAAACAAACATGCACATAACAGCAAAGCCATCAGAATACATGAAGCAAAAACTGACAGAATTGAAGGTAGAAATAGACAGTTTGATGATAATAGTTGGAAACTTGAACACCCTACTTTCAATGATGGATTAAAAAAATAGGCAGAAGATCAACTGGAAAATAGCAGGCTTGAACACCACCATAAACCAAATAGCCCCAACAGGCATGTTGGGTCCCCATGTCACATGTCTCTGGGGATAAAAGAGGGGACATAATTACCACCCTTACAGAGATACTGTGATTGACTATATGCTAACAAATTAGACTAGATAAAGTGAACAAATTCCTAAAGAGACACAAAGTACCAAAGTTGACTCAAGAAATATTTAAAAATATGAATAGACCTATAACAAGAGATTAAATTAGTAATTAAAAGACTTCCCACAAAGAAAAGCCCAGGCACAGATGGCTTCATTGGTGAATTCTACCAGATCTTTAAAAAAGAATTAATACCAGTTGTTCATAAACTATGTCAAGAAGCAAGAAGAGGAGGGAACACTTCTTGACTTATTCTGTGAGATCAATATTAACAGGATACCAAAATCAAACGATGACTTCACAAGAGAAAACTGTAGACCATTATCTCTTATTAATATAGATGCGGGGCAGGGAGAATTGCATGGGCAATTCATGACCAGTGGGATTTGTCTTAGGAATGCAAGGTTGGTTTAACATAAAAAAATCAATCATTGTATGGGCATGAATCATGGATTTCATCAACCACCCCAGCAGGAAAACTGACAGTTTGAACTTGTGGGGAAGGACACAAGAAAGAATGAAGGTAAGCTATAGGACTTCTTAGATTTTACAGGATGGAATCTTAGAGTTATTTGGCTGTGAATGTACAATGTTGTTCTAGACAAGGACGAATGGCTTTAAACACAATTCAGAGATCATCAGGTTTGCCTCCCGAGTTTCAGAAAGGGGGGCCATCACCTTGCTTTCAACAGACCGGTTGGCCCCTTGACACCATATCTATTGAATAAAGGGCAAAAACCACATTATCTTCTCAATAAAAAGTAATTATAAGATCTAACACCTTTTTAGATTAAAAAAATACTCAACAAATTAGGAATAGAATAAAACTTGTCTAACCTGATATAGGGCATGTATGAAAAACTTGGTACTAACATCATATTTAACAGTGAAATACTGAATGTTTCCCTTTTAAAACGAGGAAAAAGAAAAGGATATGTACTCTTACCACTTCTAGCCAACATTTTTCTCGATGTCCTAGCCATGGAAATTGCAAGTGAAATAAATGAAAGGCATCTAGATTGGAAAGAATTGTACATATGCTGAGCCACAAAGGAAGCATTAATACATTTTTGAGGACTGAATTCACATGTTTTCAGACTCCAGTGGAATGAGCTAGAATCATGTTCCACTGACTCCACTGGAGTTTACTTAGACATAACAAAAAAGATAACTAGAAGTATTTTGATTCTTGGAAATTAAGCAATTATACTTCCAAATATCTAACATAGTCTTCAAAATCACAATAGAAGGTTAAAGAAATATTTTAAACTGAAGGACGGTGAGCCACTATGTACCAAACTGTGGCTTGAAATTGATGACTTGCTTAGTGGGAAGCTTAAAGCCTTAAATATTGAAAAATTCTGAAACAAGAAATGCTGCACTTGAATGTTGTAAGCATTCCATCTGAAGAAATTAGAAAAAGAACAGCAAGTTAAATCCAAAAATGGTAGAAAGAAAGAAATGATGATAAGACAGAACTAGTAACATAGAAAGCAAAGGAGTTGACAATGGAAATATTTAAAAGCAATTTTTAAAAAATGCAATCAGATGGACACACGTTAACAGTAGTACTCAAGACAAAGACAACACACACACGAATAATGTAGAAAAGAGAGAAAGGCCACAGCTGCACTTGGAGTGGAGAATATTAAAACCGTAAGTTAATAATGCTAACCAATACATTTGAAAGCATAGATAATATAGTAATAAAATATAGATAATTATAGATTAAATGGATAATTTTCTAGAAAGCTAAAAAAATATAATCAAGAGGATATTACCTAGATGATCTAATCATTATTTTTTTAAAAAAGTTGCAATAGTGAGTAAGACATTTAAAACGTTTCATCTTAACCTTATCTCCTGCCAAAATGATATCAGGACGAGAAGGTTTATGACTGTGTTTTAGTAAATCTTTATTGCATGTGTGCTCCCTAATACTAACGGTTCTACAAAGTAGAGTCACAGCTCATTTTATGAGGCTAATATAACCTTGATAATAGTTCTGAATAAGAATTGGTTAGGAAAATAAAATTATATACTCTATATACCGGGAAGTAGATATAAAAATTATAAATATAAACGAGGAAACTGGATCTAGCAGTATAATTATAAAAAGTGTCTTCAAGAGCAGCTAGGATTTGTCTCAGGAAAACAAGGATGGCAGAAGGGTAGGGAGTCTATCAATTATAATTCGCCACATAAACAAGCTAAGGAACATCAACAAAATGAACATATCCATTGTAAATACTGGAATAAAATTCAAAGTTCATTTATGATTTTTTTAAAAAATTAAAACTTTAGCAGAGCAGAAGTAGGACATTACTTGATCAAAACTCATGAAAAAATTATTCTTAACTGGGAGAGTTCCTATTAAAATAAAGAACATGACGAGATATTTCCTATCTTTACTAGTATTAAACATTCGAGTAATACGTGACATGATACATAGCATGACTGAAAAAGAGTGTGTAGGGACAGAAGAAGAACCCAATGTGTCATAATTGTAGACCATGGAAAATATAAGAGAACTACCAGAAAAATTACAGTGTTTAGCCAGACAGAGATATAAGATGAACATATAAACATCAACAGCAGCAGAAATTATTAATTAAAAAATAAAATTAGAAAAAAAATATGTGCAATAGCAACAATAATATATTTAAAAACAAACCCAGCAAAATACATGTAAGTACTTTATGGAGAATATTACGAAATTTTGCCAATGGCTAAAAGAACTGACTACAGGATGAGAAATGTGATGTTACTAAGTAGGAAAGCTCAATGTTTTAAGGGCAGTAACTGCAAAAGTAAAATTAAAAAATTCTTACAGAATGATAAACATTCACGTACAAAAAAGGATATTTTGAAAAACTGAAATAAAAAGATGAAGTTGACCTTGACAAATGTTGAGACACACTATGAAGTTATATTAATCCAATGAAGTATAGTCTTGACACAAGTTGATACAGGGGTAGAGAAAGAATTACGAAAACACATTTACTCCAGTCTGTTTGACTGTCTGTTCATCTGTCCCCTATCTAGTTTTGTTTATATGCAAAGAAACATGAGATGATGTTTACTTAATATTAATGATTGGTATTCCCCGATGATGAGATCTAGTCATATTTGTTTTGCTATTTTGTTACTTTTCTTCATTGCTTAAATTCTTTATAATGTGAATTAAAAAAAAACAACTAAACATGTTTTCTCCACATCATTGAAGAGGATTTTTCTCAGAGAAATATTATTAATAATTATTAACACTATAGTCCTTTACAAGGCTCTGTTTAAGCCAAAGTTAGAACAAAACAATAAATTAGTATAGCTAGTCAGGTCTGCCCCTGCATACCTCCTTGTGCCCTGTTCC
>NW_012154286.1:170165-179107 GCF_000956105.1 Propithecus coquereli
ATTATTAATAATTAAATTAGTCAATTTTAAATGATTGCCTTAGTTGATGTGTGTTTTCCACCCAATGCCTGAAATGCTGGGCGTGTGTACGGCATATTAGACATAACAATCGCATCCTACCTTTCTGCACCAGGACGTCACATCTCCCGCCTCATGAAATCCATGGGTGCATCCAAGGCATTTTGCATATTCCTGTTTTCCACTGCCCTCGTATCTGGGTGCCTTTAACGATAAGATATACATTACTTCAACTTTAGAAAGTTGAAGAATGTTGAAAAATGGAACAAACGACGGGACCTTCACAAGTACCTCTGCTTGGAAGGCCAAATAGATCAAGTTTACTGTGAGTGCAAATTCATTGTGATGCCAGGAATCAATTATCACAAGTAGCCAAATTTGGCATATTAGAATTAACATTAGTTCCTTCCTCTTTTCTGAAATACCAAACATTTCTTTTAATTTTCTGTTTTCAACTATGTTTGATATGTCCAAATTCCAGCATTGTGGAAGATCTGAATTATACCACACAAATAAAATTCCTAGAGTATGTCCAGTGCCTTATTCTGGTAAATATCATGGGGTTTAGAGTTTTTCTTTGTTTCATTTCAAATGAGAATAAGCTTCTGCTAACATACCCTGGTAATTTGGTTGTGGGAGCCCTTATGCACGAGGATTTATCTTCATGTAAGTCTTAGAGCAGGAACGGCGGCAGGAAACTGAAGACCATCCCGTCTCAACAGATGAAGAAAAGAAGTTGTTCAACATTGCATGCAATTGAGCACATGGCAAGTAAAAGTACGTGAATGGAAATTTGCTAGAAAATATATTTTCTTTGTAGCCCACACCATATTAGGGTCACTTTGAGCCAGTTCAGGACAAGGCAAAGCAGATGTTAGGGATTCTCATTAAGTGCCGAAAGGAAATGACAAGGAGTTTTACATAAAACATGCCCTTTACCATTTGCAATATCCTTTCCCCTGATCTGCGTAATGCACACCTGAATACATAATTAGAGACAGCATATTCGAGGGTTCCTGTCTGCCCGGCACTGTTTTAAGTGTTTTATGAGTTATCCTTTCAACAAACCTATAAAGTGAATTTCCCCAGACACGCCCAGCTCCTGTGTGGGGGAGCTGGGATTTGAACCAGATATTTGGGGTCCTAAATCACTGTGACTTTCTGCTGGACCATATCTTCCAAGTCCCAGCTCTAATCTTATCACCCCTAAGAGGTGTTCCGTGATTGTTTTCGTTGGAATGACCTCTGCCTTCCCTACGTCCTTGGGCACCTCTGGTACCACATTTCCCAAAGCTCAGTCGCTCTCTCATGGCACCCTCTTACTTACTTCATTTTCTTGTTTTTTAAGTCAACTCTCTTGCTTTCAAAAATGTATGTTTAAATGAAATTTTATGTGACTACCCAAACCAGAAAGCCAACATCACTTGTCATATGAAGACAGTAAATGTGAAAACAGATGAAACAGAAGTAAAAGAGTGTGATTAAATTCTAGCGACTGCCCGTGCCTGCTGCAGACAGAGCTGGGTCTCATGTTCCCATCACAGCGTCCGTTGGTGCAGTCGCTGCACTAGCCACGTCCTCTCGACAATCTGTTCCAGCCTACTGCTGGGCACGGGGTGTCAGGGCCGGTAGAAGTAATGTGTCCGCGCCCTTTCCAATCACATGGCTTGAACAAGAAACTCTCAGATCCAAAGGTGCTCTTCCCTGAAAAGCCAGGCACGCCGAGGAGGCAAATCTCGCCGTGTCCGCTGGAATAATTAAGCGCCCTGCAGATAAGACGTCAGCCCGTGATATTCGGCTCTGCTTCCAGCTTCCTTATGGTGCTCTCACGCCCATAAAACACTGAGCCGAGAACAAGGCTGTTCTGGCCATTGTTTGACTTGGCAGATTCAGAGGCAGAGGCCACAGTTGCTGGAGCCCCAGAGAGAATAGAATTGGCCGGTGACAGCTGAGTCAAAAGCTAAAGATCTTGTCTGTATCCTGGTGATACAATTAGATAGGAATAATGAAGGAAGGAAGAGTCCCAGGAGAAAAGAGATAGTAGCTTTGTACATTCTCCTCATAAAATCACATTTACTGATAATGCGAAGTGGTAAATGAGACTGTTAGGCCATTTGATGGCAAACTAGGAGACAGAACAAAGACCGTAGATCTTACCAGACGTCGGGAGGCAGATTTCCTCTGATGCAGCTTTATGTCCACATGGAAATACATTCAGCTAAAGGGTTCTAAGTCACTAGTTGGCACCTTAGCAGGGTCAAAGGTTTTGGGTACATTGCCAGCAGTCCTGCTTGGTAAAAACAGAGTTCCTGTATTTTGCAATCTGTTATGGATTGAGTCGTGTCTCTCATGCAGTTATGATGAAGTCCCAATCCCCAGTATCTGTGAATGTGGCCTTATTTGGAAATAGGATCTTTGTAGATGTCATCAAGTTGAAAACGAGACCATTAGGATGGGCCCTAATCCACTTGACTGATGTCCTTATAAGAAGGAAATCTGAACACACACACACACACACACACACATACACACACACACACACACACAGAATACCAAACAGAGACACAGATTCACAGGGAAGACGGCCGTGTGAGGATGGAGGTGGAGACTGAAGTGATGTTGCCGGAAGCCAGGGCACAGCAGGGGCTGCTGGAAGTTGATACGCAAGGAAGTTTCCAGAGGGAGCATGGCGCTGATGGCACCGTGTTTTGGGGTACTGGCCTCCAGCACTAGGAGATAAGATTTGTTGTTGCCATTTCCAGCCGCCCATTTTGTGGTACCTCGTCACAGCAACATAGTTACAGGAGTCTAGTTTGGAATACAGACACCTATGTCCAATTTCCCATTTTCTTATACTTCCTGGGATGCCTGATGACTTCAAGGAGAGTGTTTCTTTGGAGAAGTTGGGGTGAGCTTAAAGGCGAGAGCCAGGTGTTGGCATTCAGAGCAGGTAATAAGCTTTCTCCTAGAGTCAATCATCAAAATTTATACTCAATGTAATTTTTTTGTACATGTCACTATTATCTAACAGACTTCAGCTCATCCTTGAGGACAACCTTTCTGCACATTTCCTTTTTACTCAAAGCAACCCAGGGTAGCGGCTGTCAATGTTCACAAAGTCTGTGTTCTCATTTCCTTCCAGAGCACATGTGTGGACTCCATCTCCTAGCTTCCCTTGCAGTGAAGTTTGGCCTTGCGACAAGGCTCTAGACGGCATGACTAGAGCAGAAGTGATGATTGCCACTTCCAGCCTTGGTCCACAGAAACACCCACATGTGCTACTCGTGCCTTTACCTTCCTAGCTGATTGCGACATTGACAACAAAGTCACCCTGGAAACCATATGTGGAATACGGCAGCCCTCCCTCAACCAAGACGCTGCTGTAACCACAGGGAACAGCCAACCTCACGGGCCAGCTTTGGACTGTCATGTGAGTGACAAACCCCTGTTGTGCATCAGGCTTATACTTTGTTTGCCTGTTTGTCAGAGTGTCTAACTAGCTAGTGCAGAACCTGATGTCTTAACGTGGGGCACTCAGCTAACAAACTGATACAGATTGCACTGGTTTAGTGACCAGACCGAAGGTGTCAAGGATACAGATATAGAAGACCGGGAAGCTAAAGAGCCCTATTGTGTTACAACAGATTTGTTAAAAACTGTTGAGTATAACAACTTGACAGGCAGACAAAATACTAACTGAAGTTGCTAGGCAAAGCACTCATTGGGGCTGTAGCTCCGGGAGAAGCAGTTGGAAAAAAGAATGTTAAAGTGTGTTGGTTCTACTTGCTGCCTTTAGCAAGTTATTTCAAGAAGAGGAAGGAAAGGGAGAAGAACAGGAGGAGTAGAGGATGAGGAAGGAAGGAAGGAAGGGAGGGAAGGAAGGAGGAAGGAACTGAATAGTTGGCTGGTTTGAAAGAAGAAATGAAGGGTCCTGGGTACAGAAATCTGGACCTTTGTAGAGACTAAAGGGCCAACTGCTTCTTGACCCTAACCAGTAGAAAATAAGATTAAAAAAGGTTTTGAAAGACAGAGATGCAGACAATAAATTGTGTGCTACCTTCCCACAAGCTCCCTTGCTTTGAATGGTGACAAAGGAGCAAGCGTTGAGTGCAGAGAAATAGAAATTAAAGACATGACATAGATTTTTTTAAAATATGTACTAGAAGAATATTTTAGGTGTGTTTATTGGCATATTACTTTAACAGGAAGTAAATAGACTAAATTTTTTATTACATCATTTAAAGAATGGCATTGCCAAAGAAACCACTATCTTGGCTCAGAAAAGCCCGTGACTGTGATACCACTGCTCAGGACCCTGATCTGTACCAGCAGGAAGCAGTCTGCAAAAGCCAGCACCCGCCAAGGAGGGAAAGCTCCCGCACCCTCTGTCTTCCACATCCCCCCTGCTGTGCCCTGGCTTCCGGCAACATCACTTCAGTCTCCACCTCCATCCTCACATGGCCGTCTTCCCTGTGAATCTGTGTCTCTGTTTGGTATTCTGTGTGTGTGTGTGTGTGTGTGTGTGTGTGTGTGTGTGTGTTCAGATTTCCTTCTTATAAGGACATCAGTCAAGTGGATCAGGGCCCATCCTAATGGTCTCGTTTTCAACTTGATGACATCTACCTCTGTCAGGGGGTAATGTGCCAGAAACTCCCAGAGAGTGAAGCCAGGGTCTAGGCAGAACTCCTGCCACAGGCTGTAATCGGGATCCAGTCAAGAATCATCCCCACACCCTGATGGGACATCTTCACGACTGTTCAGCGGGATTCCTTCGTCACTATGGTCCAGTGACTTCTGTCTATTTTCCATCGTTACACTTTGGTGAATGGGAGGTTTTATTTTGGTTATTTTGTTCCCTGGTATAATGGGGGAGAGTGGAAAAGATAAGTTGTCTTTTATTTCTTAGGCCACTAAACCATGCGAAAGCACATCCCAATTTGGTTGAGAGAGATGCACACAACCCAGAGTTCCTGCAGTTTGATAGAAATTCAGTCACTAAATGAAATTTAGGGTGTGTTTCGATGGGAAGATAGTGTGTTCTATAATACATAAGACAAAGGTACACTCTGGCACAGAATGCGAACTGTTCCTGAAAATCCACATTCTCCCTTTCATGTAAGTACATGGCCTGACTCTATTTCCCAGCCTCCGGTGCGGCCGGGTATGACCACATAGCGCTGGCCAGCGGAAGGCGAGCAGTATACGTGCACCTGCTCAGCCTGCGCCGCTGGAGCCCTTCTGCACGCGTCTCCAGCCCTTCCCCAGTGGCAGCCTTGGAGGCCATGAGTTGAAATGGCAGTGTCAGCTTACTTTCCTGAATAGCGATATTTAGAAAGGCGGTCTCTGTAGCCCGCGAATAATACTTTCAGTATATTATATGAGAAAGGGAAAAAAAGTCACATTCATTTAAACCATCACACATTTCCCTTCCCTCTGTTACAGCTGATTCAGTGTGACGCACATGTGGATAGTCACCAATACGTGACACTTGATTACCAGCGCAGATGTGGCAGAGGGAGAAGGATTCCTCCTGACGGCTCCCTGTTCTTCTCAGCTGAAAGGGCGTAGTCCCTGAATGTGCGTCTTTTCATAAATTTGCTACTCATTTGAGATGCCGAACCTTGACTCTTCTTTGGTTCACCTGAATCCTTTCTTTTCATATGAACCACAGATATGTCCCCAAAGTCAAGATATCCAGACATAAATAAGGTCAAAGCGTGGACTCCCCAAGTTTCTCTGTCTTTGTCCCTTTGCTTTTGTACTTGTTGAAGTTCCTTTCCTTTCATGGAGAGAGGGGTGTCCACACCAAGAGGGGGGTTCTCATACTCCAAATTTTGAGAAACGATTGAATTAAAAAAATTCCAAAACGATGACGGAAAACAAGAAAGGATCCACTGGCCTTAAAAATATGAGAAATCCGGCCGAGCGCGGTGGCTCACGCCTGTAATCCTAGCACTGTGGGAGGCCGAGGCGGGTGGATCGCTCAAGGTCAGGAGTTAGAGACCAGCCTGAGCAAGAGCGAGACCCCATCTCTACTAAAAAATAGAAAGAAATGATCTGGACAACTAAAAACATATAGAGAAAAAATTAGCCGGGCACGGTGGCGCATGCCTGTAGTCCCAGCTACTCGGGAGGCTGAGGCAGAAGGATCGCTTGAGCCCAAGAGTTTGAGGTTGCTGTGAGCGAGGCTGATGCCACAGCACTCTAGCCAGAGCAACATAGTGAGACTCTGTCTCAAAAAAAATGTGAGAAATCCTTGAAAGGTATAAAAGTAGACATGAATTGCTTTGAAATAGAGAACTTCAACCCAAACTCATGAGCTTGCGGGAGAAGCACGGAGACATGCCTTGATTCGAGGTGGTAGATACAGAGAGCAGGAGGGCCCAGGGACAGAGAGGTGGTTGCTCGTGGATACCAGGAGGAGCTGCCAGCTGGGCCGGCCTTGGCCCTGCACCTTGGGCCAGGCCGCTGTGAAGGGATGGAGGGGAGGCTTGGGGGTGAAAGCAGGGAAGTGCACTGTACCCTTAGAGGGGCCCAGGATGGAAGAACAGACGGCTGGATGGCACAGCTCACAGCACGCCAGGGCCGCTCCTACTCTCATAGAAAGAGCCTGGAACATCAGGACCCAGCAGCCTCCTTTTCTCCCCTAGGGAGCCCAGGATGGATACAACAAGGTTTCCCAGATGCAGAGATAAGAGCAAAATCCTAAACAATCCTGAGACCCAAGGGGAGGGTGCTCGCCAGTGAAACGTAGCTAACCGGACCACGAGACGGCAGCCTGTAAGGAGTCTGATGTGCTGAACCTTTGCAGACATGAAAGACGATCTCGTAAAATAAAAACTGTGAGAATTAAAAACTCAATCACACATATTAAAAAGTTCAACAGATATAACACAATCTGAATAACATAATGGACACAACTGAAGGAAAAAATCAGTCAACCAGAAGATTAGGGTGAGGAATTCTTCCAGAAGGTGACAGGATACATAAAGACAATTAAAGTAAGAAAGAAAAGTTAAGGAGCAGAGTAAACAGAGTCAAAGATTCCAGTGTCAATCCAGTGTGACTTTCAGACCGAAGTGATAGAGGGAATATAGTAGAAGCAGGATTAGGAGAATTAATAGGGAAGGATCTCCTAGAAGTGGAAGACAAGACAGAATTTTCAAAGGGCTCTTAGCAGTTTATCAGCAAGTACTTTAAAGAAAAATTACTAGGTAGACACATGTAATTAAATTTCAGAAAACCAATTATCGAATACAACTCTTTTCAACTTCTAGAGAAAAATGACAATGTACAATAATTAAAAAGGTATCAAATCATCATTAGAATTCTTAAACACAGTAGCAAATATGAGAAGATGATGGAAAATACTCTGGAATCCCTGAGAGAAACAACTTAGACTAGAATTCTACATCCAAAATTTAATTTCAGTGTTAGGGTGGAACGTTGAAGTTTTCTGATATCCGAGGACTCAAAGTTCCTTATTAAATAGGCTGCCATTCAGTTCTGCATGGCTTTCGGTTTTCATTTCTGTTTGCTTTGTTATCCAAAAGTTATTTAGGAGTCTATTTTCCCCAGATAATTTGTGGGTTATGTATATATCCTCCCCCCACACATATATATTTTGTTTTTAACTGACATCACATAGACCATGTTTACTGACCATAATAAATCTCATAGAAATGATATTGTATAATTGTATACACCATATTAACTGACCAATGTACAATAAAATCAGAAATAAAACCCAAAATATATATACATATATGTATATATATATATACATGCCAAAAATTATCTGAGGAAAATAGACTCCTAAGTAACTTTTAAATTATAAAAGAAACAAAACTGAAAACTATGTAGAATTGAATGACAGCTTATTCAAACGGTAAGAGGAAACTAAGAGGTGTTCAGAGGAAAATTCACAGTAGTAAATGCATTTATAGAGAAATTAATGTGCAAGATGTATGAAATAAGTTTTCAAACTAAGAAATTGAAAAAGAGCAATAAATCACTAAGGAAGCTAAAAGTAGAAATTAATGAAGATAAAAGCCGAAATTAATAAAACAAAAAAATTAAAATAGTATATTTGATCAATAAAGAGGAAAATTTATTTTTGAGACTAATAAAATAGACAAAACTCTGTTACATTAGCTCACAGGCAAGATAGAGAAGTAGGAAGGTCGCAGAGTCTTAAACTGAACGGGACATCGACTGCTTTGTTTTATGTCACATTAGTCCTGTCTTTCAGATTATGTTATTCAGTTGTATTTGTTAATGCCTGAAATTCGTGACTGTGACTCAAAAGCTCTTTCAGCTGGAAAGGGACTTGCCAATGCAAGGAACGAAAAAGGTACACTAGAGAGAGGTAAAAAAATAAAAATGCTGGTAAAATAAAATGGTTTTTATTTATGCTGCACTGATGACATTTCATTCAATGAACTGGTTTTTGTAGGTTATGAAACATTACCCACCAGTGAGAAGATGGCCAAAGTCGCCAATAGAGGAAACTCTGTCTCCATCAGAACCCCGCATCCTCTTTTCAACAACAAACAGAGTTGTAGGGTCCCCCAGCTTGTCCCGCAGTGAGATGTGGGTGTGGCCCTGAGTTTGTTTCAGTCGAAAGGGTACGTACGGCTTACATGTCCCTTCCAGTCCAGCACAGTAAGATTGAGTCAAGCCTCTTCCATTCTTCTTTTCCATTTCTTACCAGACAGAGGCTGAAATTCCGACGAGAGAGCAGGTCTGGCAAACTCACAGTGAATGGCAAGGCCTTCATAGGCCTCCATCCTGGAAAGACTGCATGGAACAGAGCCCTGTGACAACCTGGAACTCCCACCTGCACTCAGATTGCTGTGTGGGCTTCAGATAAAGTGCTGCCCTTTAAGGCACTCGGGGGTCTGTTTGTTACAGCAGCCTCACGT
>NW_012154286.1:179902-192006 GCF_000956105.1 Propithecus coquereli
TATACCTTCATATATATAGTTTGTCTACCCATGTATATATATGTAAGATATGGTATATGTTATATAATACATTATACATAATTATATAATCCAGACGTAATTTCCCTAGCACCTCATGCTACTGAAAATTTTGTCAACTAGTAATTGAACCATTCAACTTGGTTCTTGCTCAACAACTTCTAAATTATTAAAATTCTGCTAAATTATTAAAGGGTCTACGATGCTAAAGTGAAATGTTACGAACTTTGGAGATTATACTAGAATTTGCCAGTTAAAGTAATTGTAGATTATAAACCTTAATTTTACATATTGCTGGGAAATGCCCACTGTAAGTGCAGCTCTGCAGTGTGCTACAGGGAAGGCCGCGGAGCCACCCTCTGAAAGGCCTAGGTGGAAACCTGACTCTGCGTGTCCTGGCTGGGTGACCTTGAGCAAGTTATTAAACCCAGCGACACCTCAGGTGTCTGATCTGTGAAGTGAAAATAATACCTCCTTTCAGAAACGTTGAGCGGATTAACCATAAAGAATGAATCTGAACTATCTTCCTTGCCATAGGGGAGGATAGTTATTGAAAAAAAGATAGATTTTAAATTATTTTAATAAGATTTTCTCCAAACAAAATTTCTCTCCTCTGACTCTTCAGCCTTTGCTTTGGCACTATCCCGCTATCTCTTCCTCCCTCGTTACGAATAAAAATAGGACAGTCTGACCCTGCGCTGATCATAAATAGGGCAGATTTTTGCTACTCCTTTGTGTCTCACGCCAAGACTCTGAAGAAGTAGGAAATGTAGCCCTCCGATTTCTCCCCCAAGGTTGGTCCGAGGTTGGAAGTTCATCCTGTATTTATTCAGTTCGCTTTATCTAAGAAGCCAGGTGTCCCCACCCATCCACGCGCTCACATGCTGTTCTTCCTGACGCTGGGCTGTGACCGGCAGGGTGCACATAACGGCGTTTCACTGTTTCTGCTGATCACCAGACACAATAAGTCACGTTTTATTTTGTCTTTCACTGTCCACTGCCCGGAGGCCCAAATGAAGGACAAACAACATTTTATGTACTTCAACAGACTCTAACAAAAATTCCCACAAACTCTAGGGGAAAGTTGCCTTCTATTGACTATTATATTTTTCAAAACAATAGACATAGTTTAGAAAATGTCTAAAGATAAAAATTAAAACTCTATACTTTAATGAATAGAAAATGTCATTGTTTCTCTGATAGCCATGGTTTTGGAATAAATCCTATTCTGTAGAAAATAATTTTTTTAATTGAGAAAGAGTATTTAGTGGCCATTGATTTTGTGATTTAATTCAAAAATCATTTCTCTGTCTGAGGTAAAACAGAAAGGAAGAAACCATGTAAAATGAAATCTTGGTGAAACCAAGATACGATAATTCAAAAATTCTTAGAAAAATGAATTATGGGCATTATTACCATTATATCCCTATAATTGTATGTTATACCAATGATTAATTGTTACCTTATTTTATTCTTCCCCCTGTGATACGTGTTTTCATTTGTTTCTCAAATGTGGGTTTATGCTTTTTTTTTATTTGATAATCTGTCTTTTTAAACTTCTACTTGCTCTTGTGGGGAATTCTAGGTCAACACGTAGACAGACTCAGTATTCAAAGAGGTGAAAATTGAAGTTTGAATCTACCCATTATTATGTAATTTCACATCCCCTAGAATTGCTCTTTCTGTCAATCTACAAATGAATAGTTCAGCACCTATATTTTAATCATAGGAAGGTTGCTAAACAAGCCTCGTAAAATCAGGGAGTTTACTAGGGGAGACAGGAAGTAGGTTTATCTGCAGAGAATAAGCAGTTACCTGGCAGTAGCTTGGTGGGGGGATCAGGATACACTAATGCATTGGGAAGACTCAGTGTCCTGGTTGATACGGTAGAATAGCAAAACAGACATCAGAATCCTGCCAGCGCTAGTCATTGCAGGTTAGTCACCAGCGTGCCATATGTTTTGTAGGATCTGTGTGCAATTAATCGGCGTGGCAGCCTCAGGTGGCGGTGGAGTAAGGAGTACACGTTTTGGAGGCAGAAAGCTACGTGTTCCTGCACGCAGTCCCGTTCACGCTCTGTGCCTGATTTCTTCACGCATCAGGTTCGGAGGACGCTTCCTTGCACTGGCCCAGGAGATAGACCTGCAGTTGCTTCATAAGGTCAGGGAGCTGATTCCGCTAATTTAAGTGTCCTTTTTCTCTCGCCCGACCTGGAGAGAGAGTGTGTGCTTGCATGTGGGGAAACAGAGTGAACGCAACTCCACCGTCACACGCTGACGGCGTCAGGGCCCAGTGATCACGCCTTCGGGACGCTCTCCAGCGGCTCACGCCAGGGAAGCCGTTCCTCACGTACAATTAGTTGAGGTGTTCTGCGCTTGTCAAAAGACTATTCTTTTTTTTTTTGAGACAGAGTCTCACTGTGTTACCCGGGCTAGAGTGCCGTGGCGTCAGCCTAGCTCACAGCAACCTCAAACTCCTGGGCTTGAGCAATCCTTCTGCCTCAGCCTCCCGAGTAACTGGGACTACAGGCATGTGCCACCATGCCCGGCTAATTTTTTCTACATATTTTTAGTTGTCCGATTAATTTCTTTCTATTTTTAGTAGAGACGGGGTCTCGCTCTTGCTCAGGCTGGTCTCGAACTCCTGAGCTCAAACAATCCGCCCGCCTCGGCCTCCCAGAGAGCTAGGATTACAGGCGTGAGCCACCGCACCCAGCCAAAAGACTATTCTTGATAGTGATTTTTTTAAAATTTCAACAAAGGAACCAAGAAGAGGATTATTGGGTTTGCAGTTATATTTCTCCATACTTTGAGCCAAAGTATTCAGGGAGTAAAGCTTGCTTTTATTTATGGACAACTTTATTGACTGGTTCTAATAAGAGGAGTGTAAAACAAGTGAATTACAGGTTCAGAGAGATAGGAAGTATGTGAAGGGCTGGCTGGGTGCAGTGGCTCACACCTGTAATCCCAGCACTTTGGGAGACCCAGGCAGGAGGATCGCTTTAGGCCAGAAGTTTGAGAGCAGCCTGGGCGACACTGTGAGACAGTCCTACTGTGTATATATTGTGCATATGAAATACATATATAGTATACATAGATTGAGATACAGACATATAGGGTACTCAGTGTACATTACCACCTCTCAGTCCTTTTTTCTTAAAACCAAATCATTATTTCCTCCCCCAGGAATTTGCTTTATTCTAAATCTATGAATAATTTTTAGATCTCACCATCAGGAAACTTCAAGTTCTTCGTGTCCTCCTTAAGCTGAGGAATCCTGATTTACTTCCTTCTGTCAAAATCTGAGTACAGAAATATGATCACGTTACCGGATGGCAGCCACCCAAGCACAGCACTGTTGTTTGGAATGTGCCCCTCATTGCCGTGAGGAGAGCTCGCCACTGCACCATGGCATCCTGGCTTCCACGCCCAAAGGTTCCATCTGCAGCTCATCTAAACCGGATCTCTCTTTTTTAAAGCATCTGATTCCTAAGTATTTTCCTGCCTTCTTTGTGCAAAATAATTTCTTTCTGTGCTTAAATGAGTCTGTCCCTATGAAGTGCTTCTGAGAGCGACAGGCTCATGATGAGCGGATGTAAATTCTAACTCATATAGTTATCATCGTGCTTGGATATAGTAATCAGGCCCAGTTTTTATGTGTGCTTCTCATCCTTATTTTATCCTTTAATGGCGTAGTACATGATCACCAAACTGCTTTATCCCTCCCGCACACAATGAAATGCACAAAAGAGTGACTTAATTGTTATTTATAGTCTATCTTCAGCATGGATCTAAACAAGAACCTTGTAGAATTCCAATTAAATTCCTTACACAACTCTTCAACCAACTATAGGTTTACCTGATTTTTTTGTTTGTTTTTATTGGATTTTAGAACATGCTGTGTATGGGAATAGAGGCATTGATTCCAAACTAAAAATCATTAATTTGAGATAACACAACATATATTATTCATAAAATAATATTTTTTCAAATTATAGATATCTAAGAGCAGGAAAACTTAATAATGAATAATTAAGTTGATTTTCAAATAAATACTGTACATTTGTGACATTTTATTTGACAATTATTTAATTTTCAGAAGAAATTTTAGAGCTGTTAATTGCGAGAGACTTAATCGCCAACATTAACCTTGGTTACTCAATCATCTTTGCTTTATAATGAATACATTTAATATTATTTATACAGCAAGGACCATTTTTTTACATATCTTTATCCACCAGTCAGTCACTGAATGTGTTACTTGGAAGATTTTTTTTCTCTTAGGAACAAAATATCCTTTTATACATACGACATACTCAATTTATAATGTACATAGAGAGTACTAGACATAATTTTCCAAAATATTTTAACCAATTATTGCCAATCATTTTAAGAGTCATTAATGTAATTTTTGTTGCATCCAAAGATACCTGTCACTTCAATTTACGTGTGGCTCATGTACTAACAAGCGTAGTTATATTGGTGGGAAAAATGTCCACCAACATTAATATTTTGCAGGCCTCCCTTGCATTCACATCATAGAACACTGTATGGATGATTACGGATGATGAGAATGTCATTATCGCAAGCTGATGAGATAAGGACTTGTCACTAGCCCTAGTAAGAAAGAGTGAACACCCTACCCCTAACTGTAGGGTAACTGCAGAGAGTAGCTTCTCCGTGGTCCTCTACATACAGTACCAGTGTCTATAGCCTGGGAAGACTTGGACAGGAGTTAGTGCTGAGGGTTTCTTGTATGTGCCTTCAGAACGACAAGGGGGCATTCTTGTAAAGATACTGGAACTCAGAATGTTTTTCTCTACTAGGCCGAAAGTGGCAGCACTAATTGGGAAGTGACAATTAGAAACACAACTAGCTTTTGCTAAATACTGTTGGGGTTAATTGCTTATTTTAAGTCTGAAAAGAGAATCATTTTAGGCTGGGTAACTAAGTGCACACAGATGGCCGTGTTAGCCCTGACACAAGGCAAGGGCCATTCTGGAATGATGGAGTGTGGGGCACAGGGCGAGAAGCTCAGATGGAGAGATGCAGGATCAGGATGCTGGGATCAGAGGAGCACCAAGGCCTTTGGGGAAGCCCACAGAGGCAGAGCACTATGGCAAAGGCCCAGGAGCACAGTAGGCAAATCCAGGGCCAGTCTGGGTCACTCGCCAGAGAGAGCAGCCATCTGGGGTCACTCAGAGTCCACAGTCTGGACAATGGCATCAGGGGGTGTTGTCTATGGTCACAGTTGGTGACCAGACAGGCAGGGGTCAGCAGCCATGAATGGGACGAGGGCTGGCTTTTTGGAAACTGAACCGGTAGCAGGGAATGCTATGCTGACCATGTGGGAAGCCTCCATCGGCAATTTTTCACCAACCAGAAGGCTGCTTAGGGGCCTCAGAATGTCCGTGAAGGCACCTTCTGAAAGTGTGTGTGGCCCCAGTGCTCATCCTGGATCAGCAAGAGTGAGCATGTGTAAGGACTATAATTACTAGAAAAGAAAAGACACCAGTCATCGCCTATCTAATCATGGGGATTTGTTTTGAGATTTCATTATTATTTTTGATTAAGAGCAAAAATTTATAAAAAAATTCCCAAAGTCCAAAGAAAATGGCCATTACCCTATTTCAGTCTTATGTTGTCCATACTTTTATTGCTACAGCATCGGTTTTCATTCTGACTTTTTCAATCCATCTGGTATATTTTCTAATGTGGTTTGAATTCCATAATTTCTATAGTACTCTCTAGCTCCAAAACCTAGATGGCTCCCTATTTGAGAGCCAAATTTCTCCACCTAGATTTCAAATCATCCAAGAAAATCAGTGCTCTTAGCCAACCTCATATTCATCCTCTCCCCAAAGATAAGTCAACCACAGCCAGGACAGACTCCTCCTAGCTCTAGACACCCCCAGTATTTCTGCTGCCTTGCCTTGATCATACCTCTTCTGTAAGACCTCTTTTACATCTCCATAATGTCTGGCACAATGATGAGCCCATTGAAGACATTAAATAAGTAGAAATTCATCCCGTCACCCTTCAGCCAGCCAAGTGTCCCGGCCACTGTGTCGGCACTGGAACGGACTGAGGAGTAAGGGCATCCATGACACTCAAAGAGCTCACGGATAAGTAGAGGAGACCGACACATACATGCGTGGGTATAAAGGAGTAAGGGGGTTTGGTGATAAAGACAGTTGCTTCTTTAGTATTTCTTTAATTAATTTTAAATATTAAAACCATATTTCACTCATTTTAGAAGTAAATGAATGATTCCTTATATCAGTGGTGTGCTAGGAAATGATTAACAACTGGGTCTTAGTGTGTAGCACTCACCAATTCTCATGGTGTAAATACTCTCTCTGTGGCCAATTTCAAGCAACCAATATGAAATCCACTAACATGGAGCTGCAAAGACATGCACTACCTACCTGCCTACTGTGCACATACGCAACGAATATAAATACCACTGAGAATATAGACAGTGGAAAAAATATAGTAAAATAACTGAGAAGTGATGACTTTTGAGTACTATATTTATTATCTTCAAGTATATGGAATGTATTTAATTATAACTACTTAGTTTAATTTTAATAATCTCTGTGTTTATTGAAAATTTAATCACCAATCCTCACGTGATTCTATAAGCCAGTTCCAGCATACCACTGTTTATATCCTGCTTTTAACTCTTAAAGTTAGAAAGTTAGCACTTTATTATGGGCTGTAAAGTTGAACTTTAATAAAGAAAGTCCCTTTTAGACTACATTTAGACACCCAAACAACTTCAATTTTCAGTTGGCTTTATAAATAAGGAATGGACTTTGAAGATAGTGGGTTCTATTTAATTTTTTTCAATTGCTGGTGTTTACCTATGTTTTAACTCTTTACTCTGAAAAATTCCAAACTTATACATGGACAGACTTGTGTAATGGACCTCCCTGTGTCTATCACCTGCCTTTAACTATCTCAACTCCTGGTCATTTCAGTTTGTCTCTGTCCCCAGATTTCACAGCTCCATCTCCACCACTTTTGCACCTATGTTCCCACTAATGTTACCTTCCACTCCACATTATTTTGAAGAAAATGTAGCATTTCCTCTATAAATGTGTCAGAGTATATGTCAAAGATAAGAACTTCTTTTCTTTAACCTAACTATAATACCATTATCAGTATCATCACATCTTAAAAACTGTAATTTATTAATATCATGAAGTATCTCTAGTCAGTATTCAAAACTCTAATTGTCTCACATACGCCATCAATGTTATTCTTCATGTATTTTAGAGTTAGTTTGAATCTGGATGCACAAAGGATCCACCCATGATGATGGATTGATAAATCTCTTATGTCTCTTTTAATCACAGGGTTTTCTCTTCATATAATTTTTTCCTTATGCTGTATTTGCAAAATAAATAAGATCAACTTGTCTTCTAGAGTTTACCACAGACTGTATTTTGCTGTTTATATCTGTGCACTGTTACTTACATGTTTCCTCCTCCTCCCTATTTTCTTTATACAGATCACTGGATCTAGATGAGTTTCATCGGATTTGGGCCCAATTTTTATGCCAAGAGGTCTTCACTGGTGGTGTTGGGAGCCTCTGGGGAGAGGTAGGAAAACCTGGCTGTCAGCAGCTGGGGTGCACAATGCCTAGGTCACTAACACAGTGGAACCACTACATGCTCATGTTCTAAGTCTACCCTATATCCTTCATTTGTTAGCCAGAATACCATATATAAAATCTCTTCATCCACTATTTGGTTAGCTACGGGTACCATTCACTTAGAAAAAACACAGTAATGTTTGTTTCTTCCCCTTTTCTTGCCTGTTTTCAAAATAAACTGGTCAGTAGCATCCTCCAACAGTTACCAAATTCCTGTTAAAGGAAGACTTCCTGCAACTTTCCATTGCAATTTGTAAGCAATGGCAAAGTCATATAGCTCGATACATTTTTATAAACCTAGTTTGGCTTAGCAGCCCTTTCTGAATGACAAGGAAAAGTTATGGACACATTTTTAAAAATCTTTTCTGCTCTAATGAGTGATTTTCTCCATGACATTATTGTTTACAAGCAGATGAAGATGAATAGCATAGAATTTTATCAGATGTGGCCTTAGAAATTATCTCATCCATATGCCTCATTCATTCTAAACTTGGAAAAAATGAGGCCGGTTGAAATCGAGCCACCTGCCCCAAATGACCCCACAATTAGTAGAAGGCCTGGCTCCAGAAGTCTTGTTTCCTATTCCAGGAGTCTTCCCTGCATTCTGACTAAAATAATGGTGCTGTCAGGAGTTCGAGCTAAAATCATTAGTAAGTAGAGGGAGCAAATCTACTCTCACAGGCTGCCCCAAATTAAAACAAGCCATTATTCAAAAGCTCATTCCAGGTCAGACTTTTGGAACTCAGAGCATTTTTCCCAAAGTGACTCAAATTTCACTGCTGGTTAAAACCCAGGCCAGCGTGACGAGCAGAGCTTAGCTGTAATTTTAACACGGATACTGAACCCTGCATAGGAAGCACCATTAACCATGTTCCCTTATGGGAATAAATAATAGTAAGAAAACTTTCATTCAATATTTCCTATCACATGCCAGGAGCTTTGTCATTTCTTCACTTTATTTCCACACTAATCCTGAGAGGTAGGTGGTATCGATCCCGACCTAATAAGAAAAATTTGAGGGTCAGAAAAACAAAATAAAAGCCTCAAGGAGGCACAGTGAAGGGGGGCGCTTGGATGGAAACTGGGGTTCACCCAAGGCCAGCAGAGCTCCCTGGGGGGATCAAGAGCCAGCTCCTTGTCTACAGCCCCACCAGCCTGCAGGAGGACGTCCCCCACTGCTGGGTCACTCCTGTGACTCCTGTACGCCCTGGTCGGGTGGACTCAGGAGAGTCGCTGGCTGCCCTGAGCCCAGCTCGTGGCCCTGGAAAGAAGTTGCCGGCTCAGTGAGCACCGACTGTGGAGAAGAGCGTCCCCAGCAAAGCAAAAGAGGGTTTTGGTCCTCCTTCTGGAAAGAAGTTTCGGTGCAGGGGCCTATGTTGGGCAGCCTCTGCAACACCCCCACGGGCCCCTGCTTCCTGCTATGAACAGGAAGTGATGTGATGTGATCCCCTCCCACCGGGAGTGGGCTAGTCATGGTGATTCACTTCTAACAGCGGACATACCACTTCCAGAATCAGACTGTGGAAAGCTCCTGTCTTCCATTCTGCCTGTGCTTCCTCTGGCTCTCTGACGGCTTCTGCTGGAAAAGCCAGCGGCCATGCTGTGGGAGCCACCCTGCCCAGAGGCCACCGCGACCTTGCAAAGGACCGAGGCCTCCGTCCAGCAGCGCCAGGAGCTGGCCTTTGCCAACACCCCATGAGCATGCTCAGAAGAGACTCACTCAGCCCCAGCTGAGCCTTGAGACGACAGACCAGGCCCCTGACTGACGTCTGGAGCAGAACCACCACCCGCTACACCACTCTTCAGTTCCTGACCCACAGGGGCTGAGATCAGGAATCATGGTTGTCTAAGTCGGTAAGTTTGGGGTAATCCAGTAAACAGCAACAATCAACACGGTAATTAACACAGTGTCATTGCTAAATCAAGGACTGTCTGTTCCTTATTAATGTGCTTTCGTGTATGTGTATAGTCATTTTATTTAGGAATGCCACCTTCTCTTACCTCTTACCTTAAGATAGCGAGATTTTGTTTTTTTCAGTTACAATCTTATATCTCTGAAAAATACCAAAGTCGTCTATGGCCATGCCGCCCTGAACGCACCCAATCCCATCTGAAAAATACCAAAGTCAAGGAAACATTGTGTGTGTGTGTGTGTGTGTGTGTATGTGTGTGTGTGTGTGTGAGAGAGAGAGAGAGAGAGAGAGAGAGAGAGAGTGGTTGTCACTTGGGAGAGATTTTTGTCCCCCCCAGGGACATCTGGCAATGTCTGGAGATAGGCTAGAGGCCAGCGATGCTGCCAAACATTCCACAGTGCTAGGACAGCCCGCACCACAGAGGATGAGCCAGCCCAAGCTGTCAGCAGATGTTGAGAAATCCTAATATATAGCCACGGAAATATATCTATTCAGAAAATGATTGTATTTACATAACTGTAGCTTTAAGAGATTATGTTGAAACCATAAAAGACAAATATGTATTTTCTACAATTGTTTTCATTTCTCCTTTTTCTATTAACATTTTTATCAAATTCAAATGAAAATATTTTAATTAAATAAAAGCAATTTTCTTTCCATTTACATAAATCCCATTTGTTTTAATGTGTGAAGCAAGGGATACATAGTGGTATAGTCAAATTCTTAGTTGTTCTTGTTATCAGGAACATGCAGATTGGTATTTTGGAAAATTGTTTGCCATTAAATTGGGAACATCATGGATCACAAAACTCAACACCGACTTAGGAAAATATTACTCAGTACCCCAGCGTGTGGGTGACTCTCAATAAGTAAGTTGAGAACAGACATTTATAAAGCCTCAGATGAGACACGTTCACGGTAGGCAAGCGGCCCCCACCACCCTTTCCCGAATGGCGGGTTGCTCCGCGGCGGCGAGGGTGCGGCGAGCCAGTGAGTGATGGAGATGGAGATGCCACACTCTTCCTCACCCATCTCACAACCGTAAAGCAGGCGGTCACAGAGAACAAGGCTGCCGAGAACGAGAGCCGTGTAAAATCTGCGGCGTAGAGTTCACCCGAGCAGACAGAGGCTTTCCGAGCTTTCTGAGCTATGCCACTAGTATATGGACAACAGAGTTTCTCATAAAATAAGTGAATATAGAATCATCAAAATAAACAGAGTCTTTGCAGATCTACAGAAGAAGCTGGAAGCAAAGCAATAAAAGAAGATATTGATATTTGCAGTGTGATTACCAAGCAATAATACTGGATTTTCCCTTGTCCGAAGCAATGGTAAACATCACACAGCATCTGTAACATCCCAGACAAAAATTCTGGGGAGAACCGTAGTGGTTAAGTGTAAAGAAAGTAGGAACATAGTGTAGTGGTTAAAGCCTGGAACTGACAAATCAAAGATCTGTGTTCAAATCCTGACCCTGATAGGTCTAGCTGGTAAAATCGGGCAAAGTGCTTAACCTTGAAAGCCTCATTGGCTCAAAACAAGAACTAAATGAGATACAGCAAAACAGGGTAGCACTCAAATGCTGAAAGAGATTGATGTATCTTGTTAGCTGATATGATTGTTGTGAATAAAAATCTGATATATAATGGCATTGTTCTTACTTGTACAATATCCTTCTCCATGGAAACAATGCCCACCACGCAGCCCACTCACTGCAGTTGGCTGCTCCCTGGTTGCATTTCTGTGCAAGGACTGACGTTGGTGGTGAGGGGGATGGAGACCATGCCGAGCTTTGGCTCACGGATGGAAGTTTGCTCAGACACGGGGACTGTTTGTTAAATATGACAACACCGTCAGGGGCCCTACCAGCCCACACACAATTCCACTTCCCCTTCTTCTATGACCTGACTTTTACATGACAATGCTTTTTGAATTCACAAACTTTCACCCCATAACATCGTACCTACACCTTTGGCGTTGATTACTGGAATTTAAGGTATGAAGTTTAACATTCTACTCCAGATCATTTCCTTCAGTTTTGCCGGACTCACCCCACTTTTATTTCTTGCTATGGTAGTCTTACCCATACTGCTTAAGGACTAAGTGGTAGCATCAATGAGCTTGGATTACTTTGCCAAATCATGGTAGCATCTTTTCTTCAGCAAAAAGTGTCTTGAAAAACCGAAATTAAATCTAATCCATCTTCACATGAGGGATCTGGGTTTTTTCTAGAAATAGAATGGATTTAGCAATGAAAGAGGAACTCTTCAATTTAATATTGCCCCTGGATATTTTATTTGTGTTATTGGCTTTCTTTTCTTTAGAGGTATATTTCTTTCATTTTAAGAACTTGCACAGAAACCAATATTCTTGTACATGATTGTACAAATCCATGTTCCAGATATAGTGAATGATGAAAAAAATATTAAGGATGTTAGCTTTACCATTATTTTTCTCTTTGAAGTCCATTAAGAATACTGGAAGAAATAATAATAAAGCTACAAAAATAATAGA
>NW_012154286.1:192461-223263 GCF_000956105.1 Propithecus coquereli
TGTGCCATTGAGCAGAGGTTGGCGAAGGTTTGCCCCAGGCCATACTTCTAAGGTTTTCTAATTTTGCTAATTTTTTAGCCTCTGTGGAATCCTTACCTTCTTGCCAACTCTGTGATTCACTTTAAAATATTTTTTGTGGAATGCCTAGATCGATTTGGGAACTAAGATTAGACAAGATCTGTGTCTCATCATCTGGAGCCCAGGGAGAAGGCAAGATTCACGGGGTTCTGTGACACAGCGTGGTGCTAAAGCAAAATGCACAAGAGTTGAAGGGGCCTCCGAGTGGCCCAGGGCTGCGTGGGGACTGCTGTAGGAGTTGGCCAGAGATGGCCCCTGTATATTGGCCTCTGCGTTTTTTACTTCTTCACATTAGGACAATTAACTCAAAACCTGCCAGCACCAAACTCAAAATTTTACACATTCAATTGCTTAAATAGAGCCAAAATAAGCATGTGTTTAAGCTACCTAGAGTCTATCTGCTTGGCATATGCCGTAAGAGTGCGTGTCAGCCATAGATAAGGCAAAGACCCAAACCACCATTGCTCTTTAGGGCTCTCCAACCCAGAGACCTCCCACCAAGCAGCTACTGAGCAACACCATCCCCACCCAAGTGCCACTCAATAAAGTTCGCTGTGCAATACTGTCGTGTTGTGATCCTGTCTTTTCCTCAATTGGCTCCCAAGTCCTCAAACTGACCACAGGGACCAATAAATATGTGGAAAAGTGGCCCCTGCCATAAGTACTCTGACATCATAAAAGTTAGAAAGTGCGTTTTATCAAGAAGACATTCATAATTCTGATTTTGGGCAGCCCTTTGTAGCAGGAGGAATTAAATTGACCATGTGTTTACTTGTAAAGAGCATACTACCACCAGCTCTGTACATAATTTCTGGCCAAAATACCCCAACAACTTCAAACCACTCTTTTGTAATCCACAAAGATTCCACGGTGACATCATTGACAGGAGTACTTCCCATGCCAGGGCCTCCTGGATCTGCAGAAAGCCTTCTGAACAAAGGTTGGTGTGCCCCTCCCCCAAACTGTGTGTGTCCTGTGCACGGGGGTCCTGGACTCCACCACTGCTGCTCACAGGGTCTGTTCACTTCCAGGAAGCCTTTCCTAGGCATTGAGCCCCACCGTATTCCACGAAATCAAGCCCTTCTCAGAGAGGTCTGGAGGTTTCCACCCTCACGCAGCTGTGATGGTAACTTGGGTTTCACCTAGAGATGTATAAAAAAACGTGCCCCGGTACCTTCAAGCAAGATCTGTTCTTTTCATGGTTTGCTCCCTTTGCACAAAGCAATATGTGTGTACACCCAGAATGACATCCCTGGTAGTCTTTTGGAATTCATTTTTGGCCCAACTTTTACTTAGGCATCGATTGGGGTCTGGTTTCAGGCAATGTTATCCGCTCTCATAGGTTTAAGTAAACAGAGACTTAGCACAAGGAACTCTGTTTACAAAGTCCTCCAAAGGGTTGGAGAAACAGGCTCTAGTGGTGCATTCAGCAGCGACTCTCTGTCACTAGACTGTCCTCTTCTTGAGTAAAGGAAGGAATTGTTAACACTGCTGCTGACAGCAGAACCACGTCTGCCAAGATCATGAACATGACCCCCACTGCTGCTGAAGCATCAGGAAGCATCCAGAAGCTACCTGCTGAATTCAGAAGCTGCAGCTATATTTTCAGGCAATAGATCCATGACAATTCTGTCCCCACCTACCTCAACAATGGGAAACGTGTACCTCATCTTCCCCTGTGTAACTTGGCTCCAATTCTTGGCCTTCCCTGAGGGCATCTAATTAGCATAACCGAGTCTTAGTGGGACCAAAGGAACAAAGAAATCAAGGAAATACAAAGTAAATTCATTTTATAAACCTCTCTAATTTATTGATTCTTCATCTGTATTTTCATAACATGAAGAACCATACTTTCCTATATGTGGATTTCACCTGCACTTTGCCCATAAAAGTGAAAGCTGTAACAGTGATTTATTTCTCTTCCAGTTTTCCAGAGTAGAAAAAATTACCCATATCTTTACCAGGCCAATTATTGTGATTCTAGGACTGATACAGGTTGAGCATCCCTAATCCAAAAATCTGACATGCTCCCAAATCCTAAACTTACTGAGCACCAACATGATGCCACAAGTGACCTCACAAATTCACACCTGACCTCACCTGACAGGCTACGGTCAAAACACAGGTACACATAAATTTTATTCTGTGTCCTAAGGGAAAAAAGCCCCTCCTAGCCCCCTTCAGCTGTGGTATCTTTTCTGTATGCATCCAGATTCCACCATGCAAACATGCCCACAGAGGGTGATAAAATGACACAAGTGCCCATGTGCAGGCTGATGGGCTGATGGCAGGTTCCCCTCGATGCCCCACATGACACCTATGACACCTGTATGTCTTACCCACCATGTGGTTGTTGTCTGTTTGTTGTTTGCTTCTTCTCTGCTCTGTGGTGTAAAGACATTGTTGAAAATGTCAAAAAGGCTTGCAGATACCCCTATGGGTAAGAGTGAAAAGAGAAAAGGAAGCGTCTATGTTTACTGATAGCACAGAAAGTCAAACTATTTTGCAAACTGAACAGCAGTGTAAGTGGAAAATGCATAAGAGAAGAGCGCGGTGATAGAATGACCACCATATGTGACCTGAAGAAACAGAAGGATAGAGCTGTTGAGGTTCTATACTGAAAGTGATGAACGGAAGTTACTGAAAAAAGAGAAAAACACTACCCAAAGTTTAAAATGAAGATCTCGATCATGTATTGAAAGAATGGATCCATCAGCATTTCAGTGAACACATGTCACTTAATGGTAGCTGATCGGGAAAAACAACAAATGGAAAATTGAAGGGAACTGTGAATATTCAACAGGCTGATTGCAGAAATTTAAGAAAAGGCATGGCATTAAATTATGAAAGATTTGTGGCAACAAAACATCTGCTGATCACAAAGAAGCAAAGAAATTCATTGGCAAGTTTGCCAAGGTCAAAATCTGATGCCAAGGCTATAATGCTTTGACAAGACATCACTGTTTTAACATTATTGCCCGAGAAAGACACTGACTACAGCTGATGCGACAGCCCCCATGGGAGTTAAGGATGCCAAGGACAGAAAACCCGTGCTGGGATGTTCTAATGCGACGGGCATGAGTAAGTGTAATCTTGCTGTGATAGGCTTGCATTCTCACTGTTTTCAAGGAATAAGTTTCTTTCCAGTCCATTATTATGGTAACAAAAAGTCGTGGATCACCAGAGACATCTTTTCTGATTGGTTTCAGAAACGTTTTTTACCAGCGGCTCATGCTCACTGCAGGAAAGCTGGACTGGATGACAACTGCAAGATTTTGTTATTCTTTGAAAATTGTTCTGGCCATGCCCCAGCTGAAATTTTCATCAAAAGTAATGTTTATGCCAGGTACTTTACCCTCAATGTGACTTCATTAATTTAGCCATGTGACCAGCACACCCTTAGATCAATGAAGAGTCAATACCAAAATCCTTTCCTGAACAGCACGTTAGCAGCAGTGAGCAGCGGCTTGGGTGTGAAAGCATTGCAAAAGGAGTTTAGCATGAAGGATGCCATATGTGCCATTGCCGATACATGGAGCAGTGACCTCAGACACAGCTGTGCATGCCTGGTGCAACCTCTGCCTGCAACTGTGCTCAGTGATGGTGAATGAACAAGGTGGTGGGGACTTTGAAGGATCCTTCACGTCAAGTGAGAAAAAAAATAATGTCTGACCTGCTTACATATGCAAAAATATACCTTCAGAGTCCATCAGGAACCTGAAAAGAAGTGGATACCAAAGACATTTTTTAACACCGGTCATGGGTTCCAGTTGTTCATTCACTGGCTGACGGTGAAACGGGCGAAATAGCTCTGAATCAAAGTGATCATGGTAACAATGATGATGAAGACGACATTGTTAACACTGCAGAAAAGATGCCCACAGACGACACGGTGAAAATGTGTGATGGGCTTTTGGAAGGACTAGGGCAGCCCGTACCTTCATAACAGAACAAGAAATCATGGCAGTGTACAGAATCAAAGAGACAAAACATTAATGCAGCAGAAGACTCCAGAGGAAACACTAGAAAAGCCATCCAGCAGAGCACTCTGCCTCGAGGACCCACTTTCTGGTTCCTCAACTGCTTCTGATGTTTCTTCTCCCACCTAGGAAATAAAATACAGTGCACATGACCTTTTAGTCAAAACATGGCATCGTAGGTGGAGACTGAAAGCCTGTGTTGCTTGTTGCTGTTGTCCAACAGCTGACATACGTGTTCTGGTGCTGCCATGGTGCTTAGTCACCTTGAACATGTTACTTTCTCACTACATGAATGGTATGTCTTATTTTTTACTATTAGGTACTTATGTGTGAATAAGTGCAAGGAAATGATTGCTTACTGTACATGTTTAGAGACAGGAATGACGATGATGCCAAACACTCACAGATGGTCCACGTGGGTGACACCTTTGCTTTCTGATGCTTCAATGTGCACGAACTTTGTTACATGCACAAAATTACTTAAAATATTGTATAAAGTTACCTTCATGCTATGTGGATAGGGTGTACATGAAACATAAATGAATTCTGTGTTGAGGCTTGGGTCCCATGCCCAAGATATCTCATTATATATATACAAATACATACAAATACAAAAAAAATCTAAAATCCAAAACACATCCATTCTCAAGTATTTTGGATAAGAAATATCCAACCTGTAATACAAGAGATATTTTATGTAGAAAATTTTTTCACACTTCTATCCTCCTAAAAAGTTTCATGATGTTTTGAAGCTGAGAATTGGTGATGCCTAATTTTGTCCCCTAAAAGGCCAATAGAGAGTCTTGGTGTCACCTTTTCTTTAATGGGAGAAACCAGGAGCAGCTTATGTAATATCTGAAGTCATTTTTCTTCATTTCTGCAGGGAACACACAGTGTACTGCACACTGTCTCTCTTTGCTGGGCTGAAGTGTTCCGGGGACCCTTGCGGGTTCCCATGGGCCCTGCCTTGACCACAGGCTGCCCCGGAACCAGTCGCGGCTGATGCAGCAAAGAGCATCTTCAGATGGCTGTCCTGCTATGAGACACAGTGTGGGCTCATCATCAAAGTTACTGTGCTTTGCTTCATGGGGGCTTTATCACGACCCTTTCTCCAAAGACGGGGAGAGAACAGAGCCACGAAGCATGTCTTGCTGCTCCTTGTTTAGATGTTCTCTAACTCAGGTGGTAACTAGTGTCATTGTCTGCAGTGAAAAATTGACTTCATCAAGATAGTCCGGTGGGAAAACAGGCCTGAGAAACTAGCATTCGGAATTGCATGATTCTTGCTACCACTGATATTGTAGGATTCAGCCCACACCACCCTGAACTGAGGGGAAAAACTTTGATGTGTGTTCACATTCAGGCTGAATCTATAAAATATCATATCTGAATAAAGCTGTATCAACCAACTAACATTTTAGTAACTACACATGATCTCAAGTCCACTCCTTTCTTTCTCTCTTGTCTCCTTTTCCTCCTGGCCTGCCTTACTTTCCCATCAGTGTGTTCACTCTCAGCCCCAGATCACTGAGTTCATGTCCCAGTACCCCAGAAGAAGCCCCATTGTGCAGGCATGCTCACAGTGGCCATACCCCATTGGATGACGTGCACTCAGCTCGATACACCATCCTGTCTGATCCGTTTGCCTGCTAAAACCTCTCTCGGCAGTGCTGAGTTTGTTTATGTGCTCAACATGTTTCCTTTGACAGGTCGTTTGTCTTGTCTTTACTGACTGCTCTGTAAATATCTGCAGGGAAGTGGCCTCATGGTTTCTTTCCTAACGAGGCCTGTAGCAGTGCACAGCATGTGGTAGACACCAGGCACTTAATTAATGCTAGTGGGATGAATACTTGCAGGGCTCGGGAGCAAGAAGCTACAAATGGCAAACCCTAGAATATAGAATTGGCGGCAGCAGGAGGGCAAAGCAGGAGTTGCTGGCCATTGTTACCAAGAGCAGCTCTGCCGGGCCCGTGGGGCTGCCCAGGGCAGGACTTCAAGGGGCTTACCGAAAACTTGCAGGATGATGAGTTACATCAGCTACAGACCCAGATTCTGGCTACTAACTTAGAAAGCCAGATAGAAAAGGGACTTCTCACCCCAATATTCATAGAGCTGCCTTATTCGTCCAGATTCTCTAGAGAGATGGAACCGATAGGAGAGAGATGACAGATAGGTCGATAGGTAGATAGATGATAGGTAGAGATGTGAGGCGAGGAACCAGCTCACGTGATTACGGAGGCTGAGAAGTCCCAAGATCTGCCAGCAGCCAGTGAAGTCCCGGAGGTGGTGGTTCTGTTCCAGTGTGGGTTTGAAGGCCTGAGACCCAGGAGAGCCGATGATGTAAAGTTCCAGTCTAAGTGTGGTGCAAAGGCGGGAGAAGAGCCTTGGCCCAGATCAAAGACAGGCCGGCAGAGAGGGCAGATTCTCTCCTGCTCAGCCTTTTTGTCCTCCTCAAGCCTTCTGCAGACGAGGCGAGGCTCACCCCACCCACTTTGGGGAGGGCAATCTGCCTGTCTCAGTCTGTGGATTCAAATGTTAATCTCATGCAGAAACACTCTCACGGACACACCCAGGATCATGTCTGACCAAACATCCAGGTACCCCACGGCCCAGTGAAGTTGACACGTAAAATTAACCATGACACTAGCCGGGGCAGAATTCCAACTGGCCCTATCTGTTTCCTTTGCCCACTCTGGACAATCCGCAGCTGTCAAGGCCATGGGGTCAAGAAGACTGGCTGGCCTGGGTTTTAGACCTCCCTGAGGCCTCAGGATCAGAGCATAACACACCATCCCTTCAACTGACTCCCAACAGGAAAAAGGGAAGATGCTCTAAGAAAACAGAGAGTGGGACAGAGAAAGCCTCAGATGCAACCATATTTCTTCCCTTGGATCTATGTTCTCTGTAATCTGAAACTCCCTCCTCCTCACAGCTCCAAAACGAACCGTCTGGTCCAAGCAGAACATGCTCTTTTGGGTGTTCCTTTCTCCTTATCCTTCGGTGCTCACTGCAGCTTTCTCTGCTTTTGCTCATTTGCCCTCTAACCTAGGAGTGATGCCTTAGGATCCAAGTCATACCTGGGATCCAAGACCCAAGTCACAGCTCAGCTCTTCCAGGGCAGCTTCAGAAGGGCCAACTGTGCTTTAAATGACCTCTTATTTGACAACTCACTTTGTCACAGTGGAACACTTGCTCTTCGGAACAGACAGAGGTGCAGCAGCCCTAAACTCTAAGGTGTAGGGGGAGAAAAACACATCCTGGTATGACAGGTTCCTGGTGCCCCCACCGTACCAGTCAGCTGAATAACTGAGTGTTTGCCTTGTGTCTAATTCTCAGGCCCCAAAACAGTATTCATCATCATTTGTGTTTTTAGAAGGATTCAAATTACTTTGGTAAATTAATTTTGCTGCGTCTTTTTTTTTTTTTATTTCAGCATGTTATGGGGGTACAGATGATTAGGTTACGTGTGATGCCCTTACCCTCCCTCCCCCCCAAGTCCGAGCTTCAAGTGTGCCCATTCCCCCGGAGGTGCACATCGCACTCATTTTTTGTGCATATGCCCATCCCCAAACTTTGCAAAAGAAGACAGAATAATGGCCAAAAAACATATGAAAAAATGCTCAACATCTCTAATCATCAGGGAAATGCAAATCAAAACCACAATGAGATATCACCTATCTCCAGTGAGACTGGCCTTTATCAAAAAGACCCAAAACAATAAATGTTGGCGTGGATGCGGAGAGGTAGGAACACTCATACACTGCTGGTGGGACTGCAAACTAGTGCAACCTCTGTGGAAAGCAATATGGAGATACCTTAAAGAGATATAAGTAGAACTACCATTTGACCCAGCAATCCCATTACTGGGCATCTACCCAAAAGAGCAAAAGTGGCTCTATGAAAAAGACACCTGCACTTGAATGTTAATAGCAGCACAATTCACAATTGCAAAGATGTGGAAACAACCCAAGTGTCCATCAATACATGAGTGGATTAATAAACTGTGGTATATGTATACCATGGAGTACTATTCAGCTTTAAGAAACAATGGTGATATAGCACCTCTTATATACTTCTGGAAAGCGCTGGAACACATTCTACTAAGCGAGGTATCCCAAGAATGGAAAAACAAGCACCACATGTACTCACCATCAAACTGGTATTAGCTGATCAACAGCTAAGGGACGGGCATATGCTGCATCTTTTTGAAAGAATTTTTGTGATGATTCATTCTTTATTTCCTTCATTCATTTATTTTTTTTTCTTAATCCTTAGTAAGTATCCACTGTATAAACAGCACTCACAGTCCCTGGCTGAAAATTGGAGAAGACAAAATTAATGCTTCAATCCTTGAAGTTTTAAATTAAGGAAGGGTTGATTTAAATGGCTAAATATTTTTTAAATTATTTTTTAAAAGATCTACTTAGTACTGAAACTGAGTAAAGCAAAAAACTAGTATCTTGGTCTATAAAATTGTGTGCGGAAATGAAAAAAAAAAAAACAAGCCTGCAAATTCACATGGGTTCGACAGTGGTCCAACCACATGCAGACCAGACCCCTGACTTCCTGAAGGTGGGGTTTTTCTCTGGCCACGATTCAAGGCAGTGCCCAGATTGACTGCCAATACCCCTGAGCACCTCTCTTACATTTTTAAAGAACAAAAGCACCTCTTATCTCAGCCTCTCACACATGGGAGCCTTTGTCAGCTCCATAGTTCTTCATGATAACTTAGTGCTTTGACACAGGGACGTTAAGCTTTGGATTCAATGTAGCAGATATTTTGCAACATATCATGCATGTGACATTTGCTTGTCCTGTAGACAAAACTCAGATGAGCCTCCCTGTTCTCCTGGAGCTCACAGGCCAATATGGACAGATTACAATGTATTTTAAAAGATCAGAGAAAAACTATGGGTATGTGATAGGCTGAATGATGGCGCCCAAAGATGTCCAGATCCTAATCCCCAGGACCCACAAATGTCATCTTACATAGCAAAATAGACTTTGCAGATTCAATTAAGTATCGTGAGTTAGGAAGTGCATCCCAGATCAACCAGGTGGGCCCCGATGCAATCATGAGTGTCTTTGGAAGAGGAAGGCGGAGGCAGATCTGACTACAGAAGAGAAAACAACATGATGCAGGCCATGGGCCAAGGAACGAAGACAGCCTCCAGAAGACGGAAAAGCAAGGAAGTAGCTTCTGCCTGCAGCTTCCAGAAGACACCAGCCCAACTGACACCTTGACGCTAGTCCCGTAAGACTCATTTTGGACTTCTGATTTCCAGAACTGTAAAATAATAACATGTGTTGTAAGCCACTAGGTTTGTGAAAATTTGTTATAGCAGCCATAAGAAACTAATACAGGGAATTCGCATAAAAGACAAAAGTCACACTTTAGAGGGGATGGGGTCAGAAAATATTACTGGGGAATAACCTTTAATATATGTGTCTCGGTTCATTTTTTCTTGCTATAACTGAATATCACAGACTGAGAAATTTATGAAAAATGAAGGTTTATTTAGCTCATAGTTTTGGAGGCTGGAAAGTCCAAGTACGTGGCACCAGCATCTGGTGAGGGCCTAGCTGCTGTGTTTTGACTTGGCAGGAGGTGTCACATGGCAAGACGGAGCAAGCATGCCCACTCAGGTCCCTCTTCTTCTCCTTATAAAGCCACTAATCCCATCATGGGGCCCCACCCTGATGACCTTATCTAATCCTAATTATATCCCAGAGGCCCCACCTTCAATCAACATATAAATTTGGGGATTAAGTTTCCAACACATGAGTTCTGGGGGGATGCATTTAAACCATAGCAATATGGCAAGTTTTGGTAGTCTAAAAAGTCATTTACATTTAAAAATTTGTCCCATAAGGGGAAAGTTTGGAGGATCTACACACCAGGATGAAGCCTTCTTTAAATAATGATGTCTGCTTTTTCATTTTCCAGAGCCAATACTGGGGGGAAAATCTATACTTATTAAAGTGAACATTTCATAGTCATTCTGTTATTTAGGATTCCTTTCCACCACCTAAGGAGGCAGACACTAAATCATCTAGTATCAATGGGGAAACTAAGAGTGTGAGTGGACACAGAACTTCCCCAAGGTTACCTGGCTTAGTGGATGCTGCCAAGTGCCACCCAGACTCCTCTGTGATGACGCGTTTCGGCAGGCCCTGTGCATACTGCCAAGAGGATGGCCCTCCATTGTTAGTCTTCTTTGGGGATTGCCTGGGTTGAAAAATTGTCTTCTTCCCTGGCAGCAATATCCCATGACTGAGCAATGTGGGAGGATAAAGATATGGCTCCCTGCTTCCAACTCAGGATGACTTGAAGGGCCACACTGTCTTTAGAGCAACCTGCAGGATCTGCCAAGAAGCTTGTTGGGACTGCATCACCACTCAGCTTCTCCCTCTGTCCAGGCCTCCTCCCTCTCCTTCCTATTGGCATCAATATCAAAACCTCCTAATATACGTCCAACACACACATCTCCATTTCAGATTTCCCTTTCAACAGAACAGAATCTGCAACACACAGCCAACAAATGCCTTTTGCATGAATAATGAAGTTGGGATTCTGCTTCAATGCCTGTACCCTTTCTGCTTTAAATTATGCTTCCTAATGAGTACAATAAATACATTTATAAAATAACCTTCATTTTTTCCCATGGGAGAGGAGTGTTGGTGCTAGAGACTCTGTGCTAGAGAAGAAATCTGCAAATCCGAGTTTCTCCAGAAAATGGATAACACATCTTCCAGCTTCCTTTCTCTGCTGATGAATCTTTGTTACTTAGAGCCTGGCTCTACAGCTTATGTTAAACTTATGCTGAATAAACGGCACATGCTGTCAGAAGAGGAGCACTCATCTATCCCAATAACTACTCTACTTGCTTTTTTGTAAGGCGATGAGAAAGGCTGCAACAGCTCAGTTAGTGGTGGAAGCAAATGACTCCAAGAATTATCCTTCAGGAGAGAGTGACACTTTGGAACTAATGGCATATGCTTTAAGGAGCTGGAAAATGGCTCTGAATATTTACTTCTAAAGAAGTGTCACTTTAATTCTGGGCTTGTTCATTGGTGTGACTTCAGTGCACCAGAGGATAGGCTATATGGTTGTAAGGCCCTCACCTAGTACTTATCAATCGTGATCAATGATTAGCAATTCATTATAATGTCATTTCCCAAAGAGCTGTGGCAGGTCTTCCTATTGCTCCACTGAAGATGATTAGTTCTCAAAGTGCCAGAAGAACTTTATTACAAAACTTCGTCCACCTGTGAAACCGTCCCACTTTATGGAGGATGACAGCCGCATGATCAAAGTATCTCCCTTGGCTTAGCCATAGGACAGAAAATATGTCATAAATTTTTTAAGGCACTAGAGGACCTGTATCCTATTTTACTAGAATACTTTCCATTTTCAAATAGAGTTTATGGAACTTGCTACATAATAATTCATTCCATCCTAGCAAGTCTCAACACCATCTCTCTAAACTTTTCCCCAAATGTCTTTAAAGACACCAGAAAACAAATAATGACAAGAAAAAAATTTCACAACACTGACAATGAACAGCCTAATGGGCAAGGCTTGGCGGACATCACAGTAACTTTAAGACCTCGTGTCACTGCAGCCCAGGGCTTCGCTCTGTGAAACAGAGACTGCCTGCAAAGTGACAGAAAGCCATTTCCAGCCTCTGCCATCTGCACCCACCAGGGGATCTTGTGGGCCGTACTCTTTGCAGGAGATCAGAGTGCACACCGTGGCAGGAAGTAAGGAAGAGGAGCCCAGAGTCCAGTGACAGAAACATGACATTGTTGAAATGATCAGAAACCCAGCCTCGGAGAGATGCCTCCTCAGTGCACAGAACTGCAGGGCCCAGTGCATGCTGGGCAGGAGATGGGCTCGCTACAGCATCTCTCACGTAGACAGAAAGCAGAGCCAAGTGTGCCCTGTTTGTTAACAAATACCAAATCTTGCCGGCAGAGGTAAACAAGGACCCTGAAAAAGTGCCATGTGAAAGAGCCTCCCTCTGAAAATGGCCACTGCAGTGTGAAGAACAGCATCTGAAATAATAATGGACATCCCAAGTAGAAGTCAACACATAGACGGCTAGTTCTGAAGAACATAGCAAACAAATTAAATACAAGTGACAATTTTTAAAATGTAATGTGGACCACAAAAAGATAAATGACCCCATTTTTAAAATGGGCAACAGACTTGAGTAGGCATTTCCCCAAAGAAGATACACAAATGGCCAATAAGCATATGCCAAGCTTCTCAACATTATTAGTCATTAGGGAAATGTAAATCGAAACCACAACAAGATACCACTGTATACTCATTAAAATGGCTACACTCAAAAAATACAGATAATAACAAGCATTGACTAGCATGTGGAGAATTTGGAACCCTGTGTGTTGCTGGTAGTAATATAAAATGGTGCAGCTGCCATAGGAAGCACACTAACAGTTCCTCCAATGATTACATATAGAGTTACCCTGTGACCCAGCAATTCACTCCTAGGTTTATACCCCAAAGAAATGAAAACATATATACGTGAAAACTTTTACACAAATGCCCATGGTGGTATTTTTCATCATAGCCAAAAACTAGAAATCACCCAGATGTTCCCCAGCTGACTAATGGATAAACAACACATGGTATAGCCGTAAAACAAAATATTATCCCGCAATAGAGAGGAATGAAGCATTGACACACACTGCAACATAGATAAAGCTTGAAAATCTCATGGTAAAAACAAAAGGAACAGTCACAAAAGGCCATGAATTGTATGAATCCATTCATACAAAATGTCCAGAATAAGCAAATCTATGGAAACAGAAAGCAGTTTAGTGGTTGTCTTGGGCTAGGAGGTGGGGGAGTGGGGGAGGTTGAGGGAAGGAATGGGGCATGGTTGCAAATGCCTTCAGGATTTCTTTCGGGAGTTATAAAAATGAACTAAAATTATATTGTGATGATTGCACAACTCTTTTAATGTGCTTAAGCCAAGTACATTTTATACTTTAAATGTATGAATTTTATGGTACGTGAATATCTCAACGTTCTATTCAATGTGTGTGCGTGCGCGTGCGCAGACTGAGGGAGAGAGAGAAGATATCCTTGAATTGAAGAAAGGTCTATGTGTGTGTTCTTAAAGGAGATCACAGCATTCTAGGGGAAAAAATGAAGAAAGGAAATGCTCATGACTAGACTGATCCTATGTTCTTTTTCTGAATTACAAAGATGAAAAGAACATCTTACAAGGATTTTTCAGGGAAACAAAAACCAGAATGGCCTTAGGTCTCAGGTCTTGCCTTTAAAAACTATAACATGTAATAAATGTATAATTTATAGCTATAGAAAAGGGATTATACAGCATATATTTTGTATTCTCTGTTTTTGTTCTAAAATTATGTTGTTGAATGTTTTTCCAAGCTAAATTATATTCATCTATAAACATAAATCTTTTAAATAAAAGCAACTCCTTTTCTATGAAAGCAATTTAGTTTCATCAGGTCACTAGAGAATGCAGATAGGCAGACAGGAGAGATGTCACCTCTCAGAGATGGAACTGTGTCCAAGCCCAGAGAGTACATGACACCACCTAGAACCTGCTAAGTGATTTGTGAAGCCCAGAACACAAAATGAAAATGCAGGGCCCTAGTTCAAAAGTATTACGAATTTGAAGATGGCAGCAGCAGAGCACTAAGTCACACGCGGGGCCCTTCCGAGCTCGGAGCCCCATGGACGGCACAACTCTCACGCCTGGGAAGCCAGCCCTGCACCTAATAAACATTTAATAAGTATTTGCATGATTAATTGATAGACAAGTTCTAAGAATTCACTTGTTCTTTATTCCTACTCGAGTCAAAAGTTAACAGTCACTGAAATAAAAGCGTATTCTGTTCCACTACTTTCTTCTTGGACCCTCTTTAAAAATGAAACAAAGCACTTGTTTAATTAGAATGAGTGACTGTTTAAGTTTATCTTCATCCTGTCTTTCCTGAATATCCCTTTATCAGGATTTTGACACCTACAGGACCCGACAGACCCTTGCTAACCATTACACCACATAGCCATGCTGGTGAGCGCTTGCGACGTGCGCTGCATCCTTCCTGGAATTTAGGCTCCTCGTGGGCAAAACCCATGTCCCTGTTGTCTCCAATGGCAGGATTTCCTTCCTTTTTATGGCTGAATAATATTTCAGCCTGTATATTTATACCATATTTTCATTATACATTAGCCATCAATGAACAGCTAGATCGTATTCATATCTCAACTACTGTGAATGTTATTGTGTTTTTACTTGAACTTTGATAAGAGAGATTTATCCTCACAGCCCCACACATACAATGTTACAAATCATCACATTGCACACCTTGAATAGATACAATCGTATTTGTTAATTAAGTTAAAATATAATAAGTGTAATGAGTAAATACATCATAACCATCTCCTGCATCTTAGTGTCTTTGGAAACAGCAGAGAGCCTGGCTTAGGGAGAAGCTCACATTATCTTTACAGATTGAAACAGAATTCATCAGGTGGAACATATAAATGGTAAACGGATGAAATGCAATGTTTTATGTTATTTACTCTCCCTTGGAAAACACTAGTAGAAAGGCCAGACTAAAACATGAACTGTGGGAACAGCCCTAGTGGAAAAAGGGCTACAAATAATCACCCGTTGATCATCCGCTCCATTTATGTGAAATGTTCACCACAGGCAACTCTGTAGCAGCAGAAAGTAAACTGCTGCTTGCCTAGGGCTGGGGAACTTGAGGGAGGGGAATGGGTTTCCACTCATGAGGACACCCAGCTTTCAGATTTACCTTCACTGCAGCTCTGTGATGCGCCTTCGACTTCCCTATTAGTAAATTAAATGTTTCGGATAATCTCTGACTCACCTGCCTGTGCTTCCTGGGGGACAGAATCCCTCCCTGTGGGCAGCAATGAGCTGTGCAGCCCCATCCTTTCCTGTGGTTTTACAGTAAAGAGCTGGAAGAGATGGATGCCCACTTAAAACAGAATGGCCAGGAAAATGTAGCTCTGCCAAGAGGCTGGGCTGACCACCTCTCAGTGGACAGACCTGTTCAATTCTTCACCTCCTAAATATCAGTAATGATGTAACGATGTCCTACAATATTTTTAACATAAAAATGTAGAGAAGAAAGACTTTCAGCATGGAATTTTTGTAAGTAATTACTTTGGACTAATTATACAATTGTTCAATGCCTTTGCTTTTCTCTCCTCTGCATGTGTGGATTTATATTGGTGCTAATTGCATCCAGGTGTTCTGAACACTACAGTCAAGCACAGGCACAGAGAAACGAGAAGCACATCAAACGTGAAGGTTTGTTGGGGTAGCACCAACTGAACATTTTCTGTTGTTGGCTGACACAACACTATCTTCAGATTTGAGTGTTTTTTAAATGTTAATACCTGAAAAATGTTTTCTTTTCTCAGTGTTATCTTGAGATTTCTAAACATTGGGCTATTAATTTGCAGTTCTTGATAAAGAATCTGAAAAAAAATAAACTATGCAAAAACTGGCACGACTCAGAGCTAATAGGAAAGTTTACTTTGTAGAATCATATCCCCCTCATCAGTGACAGGTCTCTGACCAAATCTGTAGGACACTGTGAAGGGTGGAAGGGTCCCTCACAAAGGTATGTTGAAGTCCTACCCACTGATACCTGTGAATGTGACCTTTCTTGGAATAGGGTCTGTGCAGATGTGATCAAGTTAAGATAAGGTCATTAGGGTCCCCCTAATCCAACATGACTGGCGTCCTTATAAGAGGCAGGAAAGAGACACAGACATGCAGGGAGAAAACCTTGTGTGGACCGCGGCGGAGATAGCAGTGACGCGTCTACAAGCCCAGGATGCCAAGGACTGCCAGCACCAGAAGCCAAGGGAAAAGCATGGAACAGATGCTGCCAGAGAGGCTTTGGGGGGAAATGCCTTGCCGACACCTTGACTTTGGATTTCTCACCTCCAGAACTGTGAGAGAATTCATGTCTCTTATTTCCAGCCACCCAGTTCATGGCGCTTTGTTAGAGCAGCCCTAGGAGATTAATATAGAGTTCCTCCCATGTTTCATTATCACAAGCTGCTCAGAGGAAAACTCAGGTTTCAGGTAAATTTAAGGAACTGTCTTAGCTTGATCATTTTTAGGGCGTTCCAGATAACGATAGTAATGCCTGCCTTTTACTGCCTACCTTGTGGCAGGAGCGACAAGAGCGCTTCCCTAGTGTTCTCCCCTGAAACAGCCAGTGGTCACAGCAGGTGTCCGTGTTGCCATTTGCAGGTGTGGGGAGGGGGAGGGAATCTGAAGTTAGGGACATTGACTGGTTTGCTGGGGTGGAGCTACTAGTAACTGGTGGTGTGCAGACCTGCACCAAAGCCATACAGCCACAGGAGTGTTTCCCTCTGAGTAAAATTGGGATGACCTTTGGAATTCTGTAAGATGGGAATATGAAGCGGACCTTGTTTCCAGGACATGTCGAAGGAGTTATGCATGTCAGGTCATAAGGCCAGCTTGGCACAGTGGGTGTTGATATTATATTATTAGAGAATGGCTGCCGATATTATTTCTATTATTTTATTTTTATTATATTGTCTTCTGGTTGCTTCTCTGTGCTCCTGAAATTACAGTGAAGTGTAATTCACTGTAAAACTCTGCTTTATCCCAAAGCCCACCCCCCTGTTTCTGTCCCTTGGGTGGTCCCTTCAGTGGAATGCTGTGTGGTTAGGCTTTTTTGACCTGAGAGACAATTAATGAAAGTAATAGATATTTCTTAGTTGCACAACATGGCTAACTACAGTGGGATTTATTTGCCATTGAACAAACCTCTGAAAAACAATGACTGATAAACTCAACTGAAAGGTTATTTCAATTGAAAACAAAATCAACAGTGCTTAATATACTTGAATTTCAAATTAAGTCATGATTGCTTTTTGCTGAGACTACTCTACTTACTTAATACCCTGCACCAACACTGAATAAATAAATCTAGGGGCTTAAACTTTGGGATTAGTAAAGGGCTTTTCTCTGAGCAGAAAATTGTACAGCGATCCCTCTGATGTTAATCAATGAAACAAATTAACAGTCAGGAGCCCAGGCTCAGGTCTGTCTCAGTTTCAAACACTTGCATCATTGTCTCCAAATCTTAAACAGCTCACTGAACATCCCTTGTGCCTTAGCTTCCTAATCCCTAAAATGGGATCAATAATAATACCTGCCACATTGGGTTCTTGGCCAGATCGTGTGAGTTAATACACATAAAATGCTTAGAACAGTGTCTGACATATAAAAAGCAGTCAGAAAAGGTTGGCATCATTATTATTTAGATGTTTTGCAAATTATTAATTTTGTTTTTTCAAGTGCTTATTCTTATAAACACATTTTTTCTGCATATTCCTTAGAGAGCATTGAGGCATGAACCGGGTACGACTCTACAGGGAGCCCAGTCACACCCGCACTTCGTCCATAGCCCCTCCTCACACGCCCCCACACCCTGCTCAGGTGATTGGAAGGGACAGAGGACACAGCCCCCCACTCCCGTGTCTCAGGAAGCCAGCTCCCCCAGGCCGAGCCCAGGGCACCTCTGAACTCTGCGACGAGCTGCGCGGTGGAAGGACAGAAGCCCAGCGCTGGGCACCCACAGGTAAGGGGGGGTATTTTGCTGCATTTCCTTCCTCAACGGCCTAATGCAAGGTCTGTCAGGAAATCGAGGTTTATGTATCCTTAAAGAGTGCTTATTCAATTTACCAAAAAGAATGTAAAATGTACAATAAGTTCTTTCTAAAATATAAAAATCATTTCCATTGTCGTTGATGTATATGGTAATAAAACTTTGATTTAGACAATAGGGCTATGCCAAGGAAACAGCAGGAGAGCTTGGGTGCAGGGAAAACGTTAATATTTATTGATCACTATCACGTGCTGGGCATTTTATACTGACCTTCTTATTTAAATTTCACATCAACCTAGTACAGTAGGTTTTGTACCCATTTTAAGGAAAGGGCACTTACTGTCAGAGCTGTTGAATAATCCGGGCCGTAGGACACAGCCCGGGTAGTGGCGGAGATTTGGAGTGTCCACCACCCCATCCCGGCTCTCCCGCCACCCAGAGCCCCTCCGCCGCAGCCCATCCGCAGAGCAGCCGGAGCCCTCAGGAAAGACAGCAAGCTCTTCCCGCCGTCTTCCTGCAGGTCGTCCACTCTGCCTGTCTTTAAATCGCACCAGATTAACAGCCAGCCAGTCTCCCCAGGACGTCCCCAGATTTCAAGTATTAATAAATCCCTCCTCCAGCGGCTCTGCTGTGCTGGGGCAGCGCCAACGTCCCCCTTTTCACGGTGCAATCAGAATTCTCTGCACACCTTAGCAGCAGGTCAGTCTTCTCAGAGAAGCCCATAGAGGTGGGAAGCAAGTGGATACAACCACACAGAAATTTAGGTTTGGGGTTTTCTTTTTTCCAAAGCAATAGAGGAATTTACTCATCTATTCCCGTTTACCCGTTACTTTAATCCTGATTTCCCTTCCTAAATTTTAGATAAGAAGCAGCTAACACCACTGCTGTCCCTTTTGGACCTGGAGCTCCTTAGAGAGGCTCTCTGCCCCCAGCAAGGACCAGGCTGCGTCTGGCTGCCGCCGTCCAAAGCCTGGGGGGCGGATCGCCCTGCTTTTCTTTCCGTGCAGATGCTGAAATCTGCCCAGCTGTAGCATGTTTGAAAGCTTCAGTATTCCTTTTTGGCTGTAATAAGGGCCTTAGATTGAAACAGAATATCTAATTACATTGGAAGGGGAAATACCGACATTCATTTATAAAGTATCTTCCTGGTAGCTTCATAGACACACACTCTGTTTAATGAGCTAGAGAGCCCACCATTCACTCCCACCACTGCAGAAAGCGTGCAGATAAGATGCTAGGGCCAGCAGGGTGGCGAGGCAGTGGTTACGCAGCTTTAGCTCCCTAACATACTCGGGTTATGTTAGAATAAAAAGGGTCTTTGAGGGCTGGTGCTGGCTGCCGCAGAGGCCAGCCCCGGGGAATGCACGCTGGAAGCTGCGCCAGGCAACAGCAGGGGCCAGAGCAGAACTTCACTGCAAGGTACTAGGGATATTTACATGCTTTTTTTTTTTTTTTTCAAGTTTTAGGCTTGAATCTGGGGCATCTGAACTTCAGGAAAAGAAGGACCGAAGTGAGGAAGGGTGAGACGGTTTCAGACAAACGAACATGAGAACAAAGCAAGGGCCAAGCGGTGAATTGTGGGGTTGTCCTAGTTCTCGCCACTCCAGTTTGTGATAAGCAGTCGGGAGCTGTCTGCATCGCCTTTGATTTAATTTGCAGCCTGCCCCTTGGAGGACAAGGCTCATTCAACATTATGTAAGAGAAACTCAAAAAAACCCTCTCTGCCTAGTTGCTGAATTAATTGATGTCTTTGAAGCCCTGGGGGAGCCTCTGTGGGCAGCCACCTTGCTGCTTCCAAATGAGAAGAATAGAAAATTACTCAGGGGAATATTATTTTTTATTTTCCTTCATGAAATAGGAGAAAAGAAGGTTGGGGGTTGTGAACTGGAAGAAATGTGTGTAACTAAACATAGTAATTACATTATTCAGCGCAGGCTAATGCTGTAGTTCTATTTATTTTTGCATGAGGTTTTTTTCTGTAAGATTCAGAGCCTATATTTATAGGAACAAAGACAGGGATTTTTTTAAAAAATTATTATTATCATGAAAATATTGGGAAGGCCCCTGAACATGTTATGGTTATAAAAGTACAAATGCACACTCTGGTTCTGAGTGACGTTAATGGGCTCCAAGCCCCCACTGGGGGCTCTGGAAAACACACCCAAACTTCCATATATTTTGTAGAAGAAACTGGGTGTTGATACTGAGACTGCGTCACCAGAAAATCCGACCAAAAGCACAGGCTTGCTGAGCTGTTCAGAGATTTGAGTCTGTCCTCAGGCAAGACAGAGTCAGCTCTTCATGGGATCTATTTTAAGAACCTAGCAGAAAGAGAAAGTGGTGAAAACATTTGGGTACTTCTCCCGGATGGTTAGCTTTGAGAAGATGCTGTCGTCAAGGCCGGGCTTTGTTAAAAGGGCAGATTGCTGTCTACGTGTGATCCGCACCCTGTGAAAAACGGCCAGAGTTAGGTCCAGACTTGACAAAGGGTGACCAGGCCCTTTCTACTCAGTTGAAAGGCAGCCCCAAATGGCACATCTTGAGGAAATCAAGGAAAGAAGAGTGGTTGTTTTCTCAGCTGAATATTTGTTGAGATAGTTGTACCTCCACATGCACGTGTAAGTAATAATCCAGAGAGGTCCCGTGTCCCCTTTGCTCGGTTTCCCCCATGATAACACCTTGGAAAACTGTAGTGCAGTATGACAACCAGGGTACGGACATTGACAAACTCCGCTAATCTTGCCCAGATCTCCCCAGTTTTCTTGAACTCGTTTGTATGGGGGTGTGTGTGTAGGTTTAGTTCTGTACAATTTTACTGCATGTGTAGGTTCCTGCACCCGCCATCGCAATCTAGATACAGAACAGTTCTGCAGGCCTTTTCCTTCTTTTAAAACAACACCCACCTTCTTTCTGCCCCACTCTTCACCTCCCAGGCCCTAAGTTCTGGCAACCACTAATCTATTCCCCAGCATTTCTAAAATGTTGTCATTTCAAAAATTTATGTAAATGAAATCAGATAGAATATAACATTTTGGGGACTGGCTTTTCTCACTCAATATGATTCCTTAGAGGCTGTCCAAATTGTTATGTGTATCAGTAGCTTTTTTCTTTTTCTTGCTGAGTGGTGGTCCATGGTATAGATGTTCTGTGGTTTGTCTAACATTCCTTAAATGAGGGAATATTTTTTAAGTCACAGTAGAATTCTTAGTAAAATTTTGACTAAATACGAAGGACAAATATAACCAACTCAACTTCATTCACAAATTCTAAAAATGAGTTTGTTGTGTGGGCTTCCAAAAAGTGAAGCTTTGAAGCTTATCAGAGTGTCTCTGGCATTTCCAGTGGAGCAGGAAACAACCCAGTGAGCAAAGACAGATTATGCATATACATGTACATTATGTAATGTATGTGAGAAGAGAGAGAGGTACTAATGCATCAAACTTTTACATATTGATTACACTGGTAATCCGAATAGCATTTCATTTCCTAATGTTCTCGTATGATGCTCATGAAATAATCTTCCAGTTTCTATGATTATAGCATCTCCTTCAGGGAGAAAATGTGCGCCCTGCTAACATAACCATGGTTCTTTATTGGTCAGCTTAGTTTCTATCTTCAGTTAACTTGGCCTCCTGATCCGCACTTCAGTCCCCTGTGAACGCTGTGTAGTTGTTGATGTGAACAATGTCCTTCACCCCAAGTACAGTCACAGAAGTCGATTTCTGCACCTGCAAAGCTGAGGATTAGACCCTGGGCTCTGGCCACCCTCCAAGGCTGGGTAACCTGGGAGATCTGCCCTGACCTCAGCTGATCGTGTCCTCTAATTGTCATCTCATCCCAGGCCTCTAATCACTGTCACACGGAGCATGCTGAGAAGTGGAGAAGAAAACGAAAGGTCCTACATAGAAAGTCAGAGCCCAAAGCCTCTGGTAGCTGATTTCTACCTCTTATTGACTAATGAGCTGATCAGCTTCATCTTGTTTATCTGTTTGCCTGCAAAGCAACTTTTCACAGGAAAGTTGGCAGAGTTTTCTAGACTTCTTGGCCCATTTCATTTTGCATTGGTAACATTGTTCACAGTGAATTGAACCTGCTGCCTAGAACATTTGCCTTGATTACTGCCAAACAGCTACGTCTCTCATGGATTCTCGACTATCCCAACTTCATCTAGCAAACGCTTCTTTACTAAAGCTTTATTTTTTTAAATTTCGGGATATTATGAGGGTACAAACATTTTGGTTACATAAAGCTGTATTTTTAACTGGATGTAATTTTTAATATACTTTATTTTTAGAGCATCTTTAGGTTCACAGCAAAACTGGGTGAAAGATACAGAGATTTCTTGTACACTCCTGCCCCTCACATGCACAGCCTCCCTCATCATCGACACCCGCACCAGAGTGTACGCTGGTTAAAATCGATCAACCTACATCGGCACATCATTAAAAATCTACAGTTTAGATTAGGGTTCATCTTGGCATTGTATTAATACATTCTCTGGGTCTGAAAAACTTGATAACAACCTATATCCACTATTATGGTATCATGCAGAGTAGTTTAACACTGCTGTGGCATTCATAAGCATGGTTTTGTATTTTTTTTTCTTTTATTTCAGCATATTATGGGGGTACAGATGTTTAGGTTATATGTGTTGCCCTTGGTTCCCCCCCCCCAAGTCCGTGTTTCAAATATGTCCATCCTTCGGGTAGTGCGCATTGCATTCCTTGTGTATATAAATACCCGTCCCCTCCTCCCTCCTTCCCCCTCCCCCCGCTGGTTTTGTATTTTATAAAAGTATCAGTCCACGATAAATAGGAAATAAAAATTCTGGACTTTGCCCCCAGGTAATGAAGCATGGTTAAAATACTATCTTTAAATTATTTTAAGACTTTCTCAAGCAGTTCTGAATTTTCTTTGTGCTAATATCTAAAAATACCAATTACATGTTATTTTAATTTTTTTAAGATGTTATACCCAGTAAAATCTCTTTGACTGGAGCTATCTATATGTAGACATTTGGATGCAGATAACGATTAAGATACCAGAGATTTAAAATGAAAAGTCCTCTTTGTCCCATAGTTCAACATTTCTATTAAACACGTTAATTTCTTTTCATCAATACTGTTGAGTAACCACATTTGGATAGGAATCCTGTATTATCCCCTGGATTTCAGTTCCCTCCGCTGACTATAAGTAGTGTGAAGGAAGGAGGGGAACATCCGCATTAATACTAGCGGGTTCCCTTGAAACTGTACTTTTTATCAATCATCTTTACTATTTTGCTTATTTTTAGATTAGTATTAAAAATTCAGTAGAAGAGTTATGTTTGGAGAGTCCAAAAGGCTAATAAAATATCATTCACAGTCAAATTTTTGCATTGTTTATAAAATCATTTCAGTAAGAATATTCTGAACTCCTGGTATAGCAAATACTCATACAAGGTGTAAGAGATTACAAAGAAGTAGATGATATTACCCTTTTCTGGACAAACGAGATCCCTGAACAATAAAGCCAGATGCGGTGAAGAGGCTAACGGGAAGGGGAAGAGGAGCAAGCCTGCTCTGTGTTGCAGACTTCCAAGCTGCACGAACTCGGAGCCAGGGAAAGGGGAGTCTGAGATGGTTAATTTAAAAAGTTTACTTCTACGGCCAGAATGTGCATCCTGGACTTCAAAGCACCTGCAGGATTTCAATTGGCAGAGGGAGACTGGCTGACACTGTCCAAAATGATTTTGCAAGTGGGGATGAGACAAGGCTGGGGTTTGGGGATTTGAAGGATGCCTATGGAATAAGAGCAGGTTGATCAGAACTAAGGTGGACGGGGGTCGGGGGAGTGAGAGATGATCAGAGAGTTGTTGTGTTTAAGGATAACCTGGATGTCAAGACAGGAGATGTTGGCTTTGATCCAAAAAAGCAAACAGGATCCCTTTGAGCTGGAGAGTAGCATGATAAAGGCAGTAGGCAATGCATGCTCTGTGTGTACACTTTTTAGTCACATCTTCAGATGTGCATGTGCTGGCTGGGTTTTAAATTCCAAAGCTCTTGAGCACGAGTCAAGAGTCACTGCAAAAGGCCCATTTCTCAATTACAATTGCCCTGGGGCAGAATGTGAGAATTATCATCAGAACTCTTAGGAGGTATATTTGTTCTCCATCAAAAGCAGTCAACTATGTAATTATCACTGCCACACTTTGTAGTTTGGAGTTAAAGTTATATATGGCTGGTTTTATTACCCAAAAAAAGGAAGAAAGGAAGGGAGGGAAAGGAAGGAAGGAAGGAAGAAGAAGGAAGGAAGCAAGCAAGGAAGGGAAGGGAGAGAGGGAGGGAGAGAGAGAGAGAGAGAGAGAGAGAGAGAGAAAAGAGAAACTAGTTTGGAAGTAAAAAGATATGTATGGTTAAACCTGTCCAATGAAGATCTTGGAAAGCTTGAACAGCTTGCCAAAGAATATGGGCAGGGGCCTATTGGAAATCACCCAGAATTATACTGTTCCAATAAAACACTGTCCAATGCATGCACTATGTCATCTGATGGGATAAAGCCCCTGCATTAGTCTAGAAAAGGTATTTCAACAATCCCTATGATATTTTGTTGTGTATATTGGTATCATTAATTTCACACATGAAATTTTTTATCATGCTGGCTTTCGTGTGTGTGTAATTTTCATCATTAGTAGAAGAAAGAAATTGGCTCATCCTTATAGGAAATAGTTTAGTAAGACAAATATATGGGCTGTCCAGAAAATATCCAGACACGTAACTGTTTTCATTATATTAACAATGGCTGGATACTTTGTGGACAGCCCTTGTATTAAAATTTTTAAGATAGATGTTCCTAGACTCAGACATAAGTATTAAGGCATTTAGTCTTGGTTCTAGTAGCACAAAAGGCACTCTACATCCATGGGGTCTGCATCCATGGACTCAAAAAATATTCAGAAAAAACAAACAATAAAAAAATAATAATACAACAATAAAAAATAATACAAATTGAAAAGCAATACAATATAACAACTATTTACATTGTTTAAGTATTGTAAGTAATCTAAAGATGATTTGAAGCAGCAATCCCCAAATTTATGGCATGAGGGACCAGTTTCATGGAAGGCAATTTTTCCATGGACAGGAGAGGGGGCATGGTCAAGAAGGAGGCAGGGGGAGGGGCAGAGCTCAGATATATGGCCCAGTTCCTAACAGGCCACAGACCAGTACTGGGCAGCTGATGGAGGGTTGGGAACTGCAGATTTAAAGTATACAAGAGAATGTGTGTAGGTTATGTGCAAATACTATGCCATCTTATGTAATAGATTTGAGCATTCACAATTTGAGTACCCACAGGGGTGCTGGGACCAATTCCCTGTGGATACCAAGGAATGACTGTATACTAAAATGTTGTCATTGTACAGCCCATCATCCACAAGGTTACCACATTTTCTGGTGCCCTTGGGGAAATATCAAGTGTAAATATAAGCACATTACTTTATAGATGTAGAGATTATATAATACTCAAGAGTAAGATGTTATCAACATTCATGCTGTCTATGCTGAAACCAAGAGAGGTCTCCTAAATTCTTTGCCCTGGAGTAAGCAGCTCTTCGACAGGTCATGCTTGGCTATCTGAGGAAAGAGTGGGAAACCAGGTGGAATTTCTAGGTGCTGCTGGATGGCCCAAGGTGGGGGCCAAAGTCAACACCAGCCAGCCACCCATGAGCGAGGGATCATGGTGGGGGTGGGGTGGTCACCATCATATTTGAAGGATTAACAGCTCTTGTTCCAACTGTTGTTCTATACAATGTTTCCTTAAAGAAATAATATTTGAGGCATCCCAGGTTAATTATTGCTTATTAAACCATTTTCATCAGAATAAGTATGTACCCACATTTTATTATATTCTAGAATGTATCTGCCTTTAGAATCAGAATTTTATGTTTAAGGTACAAACCTGCAGCACTATCTGGGTCTGACCACAAAGCTGTCCACATTAGGATGCTGCTCTATAAATTCAACCTTTCTGCAGAAACTCTTGTTTCCGTGCAACTCAAAAGGGTTTTAAAAATCTCAAAGCATCTGTTGAGTGTTTTCTCTAAAAAAAAAAAAAAAAGAGCAAACTTTCACACTTCCTCCTCAAATCACACAATTTGTCTGTAGAATGCTACATAATCCTTGCTGTTGCCTTATACCTGCTTTTAGCTGAGGCAATTTTTAACACACTGCTTTGTGCTTGTAGATCTTATTAACTCAACAACTTTGGAGGAATTTATAGTAAACAAAGTGGCAAGGGTTAAATGTATTTATTTCTCTTCTATATTTTCCATATTGGTGACAAACATGCTGTATGCTTCAGTTAATGGAAACAAATTGAATAAAATAAAGTCAGTGAAACACTCTGTAGGGGGACACTACCGTGGGAGGCCTCACAATTTCCTCCTGTTCTTGAAATAAGGCTTTTAGTACAGGAAGACATTGTTTTGCTTGACTGAGGCTCATATAAAGTATCAATTGATTACTTTACTGCTGGGACAGTTCTGCTTTTCTGCTTCACGGTAATTACCATATAATACAAGACGCAGGCAACATGGCCTTGGTTTCCTACCAATAACCAACGTGTAGAGGACACAGTACACGCTGTCTGGGCACATAGTAAGTGCCCCGCCTTTCCCTTCTGACCTTGGACTACAGAGAAGTTTCAGTATTGACATTTTCTAAGGCACTTGATAGTCTTTGTAAAACAAAGAGAAAACGGTAATGTGTCTCTTTTATCTCAACAGGATAGGTAGTTTTGTATTTTTTTTTACAATACAAACATGTTATTCTTATTTCATCTGTAAAAGTTGGAAATGCATTGCACAAAGTAATCATTCAAGGCTAAGCATTAAATCCAACGAAATTTACTGAAAGGGATTCTAAGAGCAAAAGAAAAACAAGAAGACATGAAAGAAGCGTCACGTGACACATTAGTTGTTGGGAAATAAAATAAAAATGAAAAAACTTAGGTCTATCATTTCAAAGTCAGGGATAAAGTCACTGTCTGTCAAATCCCACACATCCGAAACCATGTTCTTTTTGAAAACAAAAGACTCCTACTAAAAACAAAGGTATTGACAAATCCCACATTCACTGATGTAGTGAGTCTTGTACACCTTCCATCCTTACACTTTTATTTCTTCCTAGTAACTGATAATTAAACAAAATTCTTCCTGTAAACTGGAATTAGTAGCCTGAAGGCTTTCAGGAAAAAATGCATTAAATGACTTTATAACACTTAGCTCTGTGGTCAGACTCTATCTTATAAAATTATTATGCATCCTGGACTTAAATGAATGCAAATCTAAACGAATTTAATGAATTCTCTATTTCAATTATATTTGATAAAATATGCTGGTAATATGAGAGACGCCACCGGAGTTGGAACTGAGAAAGAAAATTAAACATGCATTTTCAAAGGTCTAAGAAAGATATGGAAGGTGGAAGATAGCCTTTGAGAAAACAGTAATAATCATAATAATAACGTAGGCGATGTTAGAATATATTCATGGAAAAGTGAGTGTACACATGCCATCGAGGAACTGAGGCCAATTGTGACAGGCAGAACAGTGGCCTTTCAGCCTGTGCATATTACCTCATATGGCAAAGGGGACTTTGTAGATATGATTAAGTTAAAGATTTTGAAATGGGACCATTAACCTGCCTTAACCGGGAGGGCATGCATATAACCACAAAGTCTTTGTAATAGAGGCAGGACCGTCGGGTGAGCTCGCTGGCTTTGAGGACGGAGGAACAGCCCCTGAGCCCTGGAATGCCAGGGGCTTCTGGACACTGGACTAGGCAAAGGGATCCTGCCTAGAGCCCGCAGAAGGAATACAGCACTGCCCACACCTTTACGTTGGCCCGGTAAGACCTGTGTTAGACTTCTAACCTCCAGAACCGTGAGACAATAAATGTGTGTCGGTTTAAGCTGCTGAATGTGTGGTCGTTTTTTACAGCAGCCATAGGAAGCTAACGCGCCAACTCAAATCAGAACATGCAGAAGTCTGAAAAGGAAATGGCTGCTGAGCTGTCTTCATCAAAGAAAGAAACAAGCTTTCCACCGAATGGCTTAAGAAAGGAGCTTCTGCAGAAATTCCTATGTGGAATTGTCTCTTGATTGCAAGTCCCAAACTTGGTTTTAGATGGAGAAGAGAATGATGCAGGATCATGACTAAAGGCAGAGGAGGCTCCACGTTGCTGCTGGCGGAAGACTCCCAGGACCTCGGCAATCGTCAGCATCGGCCCGGTGGTCTCTGTGTGAACAAGACAGATATGCACCCGGGGCCTCAGGGAAATAGACCGTGTTGGTTTTACACGATCAGAATCTTGACAGCACCCTGGCTGTTCTTGGGGCCCCCTACTGCTTCTCTTACCATCCATGTGACCCACACCTGTGACAGCCGGTGCCCTGCATTGCTACAGGTGACTGCGTTTAGTGTAGGTGCGGAGCAGGGCCCAAGCCAGCAGACCATTCCCGCCAGTGAGACTTAATGGCCACATTCCGTCTGTGCCGTGGAGGAAGATGCATTTTTAGAAAATGTTGTTGGGTAGCTAGTAAGACAGATTGTGAGCCCGGAGCTGGGTGGGAGTAGCCCTCCTGACGCCACTGGAGGAGAACCTGAGTCCTTCTGAAAATGAAGCCAACATCAAAGAAAGCAGAGCTGAGAGAGGACGAGAGTGAGACAGAGATGACCCTGATGACGTCATCCACACCTTGGGGTTATGTCACAGCCCACTAAGACTCTTCAGCTGTGTGGACCAAAACATCTCTTCTGGTTTTACTTACAACCAAGAATCCTCTGTGAGAAGGAAACAATGTATATTTTCTCTTTTTCACTTAGACACACACCATTCCTGCCAGGGTGGGCTTTCGTACATGCAAATTGGGCATTTAAAAGGATGACTTAAAGAAATAAAAGATCAGCAGTAGCCCAAATGTTCACAGTCAGATGGCTCTGGCATCTCAGGGGATGAAGATAGCCCAAGAGATGAGTGCAAAGAAGTCCAGACCTATCACCAACCTCAGAAAGGCTGAGAAACAGCAGCAAATAGCAATGGAAACCACAATGTTAGGTGTACATGACACTGAGCTTCAAAAAGTGCTTCCTGTTTATTTTCCAATTCACTGGAGGATTCCCTGGGTTATAAATAGGACAGATGTCATTATCTTCATCTTACAGATGAAGAAGCTGATGTGTAAAGATGTTGCATGTTCAGCTCTAGTTTCAGGCTTTATACGCTGACCCTCGTTCCTGACCCCAAACCCTTTCCAAGACCCAAACCTGTATTCTAAACTGACAGTTCTTTGCATCGTAACTTGTACTATCTTAGTTATGTTTTCCCTGTAATGTAGGTGTACCCTGGCTTCCCCTGGAAATATTTGGACACTACAGTTACCCTGCATTGGAGGTCTCTTTGACAATCAGTATTTAGAGTAATGGCATTCGGAATCAAATAAAAGGTCTTCTGTTCAGTGTTTTCTTAACTCAGTAGATGCTGAATTGCAAATCAATAGGCAAGGCGGCTGGTTTAGAATGAGAAGGGTGTTCAGTTTGCTTTATAGCCTACCTCACATGGCACAAACCAGACTGTGAGCAAGACCCATTGAAGTCATGCCTCGTGTTGTATTCACCTTGGCTCTTGGGTGCATTCCATCCAGATCCCATCCAACCCCTGGCCATGACTATGGTGTCAGCTGGAGGATTTAAATGCAGCAACTCCTCACTGCCTCAAATACTGAGAGTGTGGGCTGTGTAGGTTTTGCAAGAAGTGAGGGAAGTTCAATTTAGAAAGGCTTCAGGAAAGAAGGCAAATTTTAGTTGTGTTTATGACAGATGTAAAGTATGACCCAAATTCATTAATTTAATGATTAATCAGCTTAAATATCATGAACTTTAATCACTTTCTCTTTAGAATAGGGGCAATGATGCCTCTCCCATCTTTCTCCCAGATGTTTGTTTTGAGTGCATGCATGTTTTATAAACTGAAAAGAGATATATAAAGTTAATACCGTTAATGGTGCTGATAGTATTTTGAGATAATGTTTGAGAAGGTGAGTGAGAACCAAAAGGGTTTTCATAACTTTAGTAGCACGAATGATCCTCTTTGAACAGGGAGGCCATCTGTCCTCTGCAACGGGACATAGTCCTACTGAGGGGAGCACAGAACAAGGACTGTGCCTTCTACAGAGGAGGGCTTGCAGGTTCAGTGCAAATACACAGAAAGCTTCCCAACATGAAGAATAAAATGCACAGAAGTTGAGTAAAGTCTTGGATTCTTTTCCTGGCAGGAGTTGAAATAATTTATGCATTTGCCATCTAAAGTTTCCTGTCTGATTACACTGAGGAGAACAAAGTCATTAAAGGCAATTACCATGTTAATAGACAAGAGATTGAAACCACTGAAGGCTGGGTAGGTCCATCTTCCTGTCACACACAGTAGTTCTCACTTCTGCCTGTAGGTTTCCAAATAAATAGGAATCGGTAATCAGCATGTTTCATATTCATAACGCAATCAAAATGCATATTTGATTGAACTCATCATTTAATAAACGAAGAAAATATTCATAACAGTTGTGATAATTAGGGTATGTTTTTTATATTGTTATCGAGATATAATTACATATAGTAGCATGTATAGAACTTAAGTACACTCTGTGATAAGTTTTTAAAATGTATGCCATGGAGTACTACTCAGCCACAAAAAACAATGGTGAACTAGCACCTCTTGTATCATCCTGGATAGAGCTGGAGCCCATTCTACTAAGTGAAGTATCCCAGGAATGGAAAAACAAGCTCCACATGTACTTACCATCAAATTGATGCTAACCAATCAACACCTAAGTGCACACATAGCAGTAACATTCATCAGGTGTCGGGCAGGTGGGGGGAGAGAGGGATGGGCAAATTCACACCTAATGGATGCAGTGCGCACCGTCTGGGGGATGGACAGGCTTGAATCTTCTATTTGAGCAATGCAAAGGCAACATATGTAACCTAAACATTTGTACCCCCGTAATATTCTGAAATA
>NW_012154286.1:225843-230893 GCF_000956105.1 Propithecus coquereli
CTAAAATGTAAGTTTCCCAGAAACTTATTTCTATGTATTTTATTTTGAGAACAGATGCCACATCAAGCTAGAAGGCAACAATGCCTTTCTTTTTAAATACTCAGAATCATCCCTTTCTCTGTCCTTTATTCAGCACATATTTCATAACTCATCTTCTAGAATATGTGTCCAATTCAGTAGAAAAGACACAGAATTGAGAAATGTTTAATTCAACTCTAAACTACATTTTAGTGTAACTCTGAGTAAATAAACCAGACAGGTCTGAGTATTTCTTCTCTTTCAAATGTTTGCACCCAAAAGAAAACAGTTTTGTTTTTCTTCCTTCATTCTCTTCTCTGACAATTCTTTTTGAAAAGACTAGATGTTTAATTCCGTACATGGATTCTAAAATGTTTTGGATATTTTAGAGAACGATTGTGTATTCATACCAATCACACTTTCATCTCTCCCATTCTCCAAAAATTTAAAAACAATAGTCATAAATATTCTTCTTGTGTCATTTATTCAACAAATATTCATTGAGTGACTATGATGGAATTTTTCCAAAGACCGCATCTGTACTCAATGAAACAAACATATAATTCTTTCTAAAGAAATTCATTTCTTTTTTAATGCATAGAAAACTTGGAAAAAGTAAACCATCTTTATATATATGGGTTTCTATGATGTAAATTCCACTCTATTTAAAATGACAACTCTACCTTTTCATTTGGGATCACCATCCTACACAAAATTACATCCTTTATCCAGACTCACATGTTCGAAGTCATATTCTTCATACATCAGAAAAGTTTTAAAAGTGTTTTTAACATTTTGTGCAAATCCAACTTCAGCTTTGCTCTAAAAAGAAAAATCTAAGCAATAAGAATAATAGTTATTCCCGCCCAAAAATGATAGCAGCAGGCTCTGATATATAAGTAGATTATGAGCTTGGGTGTCCATGTGCCTTGAAAGGCTCATATTTTTCAAAGTATATAGACACTTTCTTCACCAAGACTAGGAGGTAAGGCACATTCTCACACAATCATGAATAAAGGAAGCCTCGTACTTTGGACCCAAAATGTAGGTAAAATGCAATGGCACAGCTGATGCATCAAATTAAAGATACAGTGTGGGAAGAGGGTGGAACCACCTCATGAAGGCTGACCTTGGAAACCAACACCCCTCTACGGGGATGGCAACTATAGGGATGAGGTCAGTGGAATTACTGTGGCACTGAGAATTATGAGGAGGAGAGGGACCTTACAGTCCCCCTAGAGAAATCCCCACAACAGCTCCTACAGAAGGAAATGGTCATCTGGTGCTCAGGTGTAGACAGACAGTCACCACTCTGCAATTAGCCATTCCTTAGGTTACAGCTTTCATTGGCCAACTCAATGTCCTTTAATTAACTTTAAATCTGCTTCATGTAACTTCCACCAATCGACTTTTTATGTGATAAGAAAGCAAACCCAATGGCATGTTCTGGAGTCTGCTTTCCTGAAAAGTGGCCTGGGAACACCATTGGATGTTATGCTTGAGTGATTGTTCCTGATTCAGCCACAGTCAAAACAGGGAATAAACCATTAACCTAGTTCCAATGATGATGGATTCAGAATAGTGCTCTTGTCTTTGGAAGAGTAGAGATTGAATTTGTCCTGCTGAATTAGAGTGTCTGATTCGCAAAAATGCTGATAGTTCACATCACCCTCACTTTGGTCCCTCTTAGATTTGGCTGAGGGAGATGTGAGAATGAAATGAACAACTCAGTCATGCCTAATCGGGCACAGTGGACTCCTCGTGCAGCTGCCAGTGGTGTGGGCTCAAAGAAGCATTCTTCCGAAAGAGGGTGGAGGGAATGCTTGGGTTTTGCTTGATTTCATCGACAAAGGAAGACTGACACCCATCGTACCAGGTCCTCCTTATTTATGTAAAGTTTCGAGGTTGCCAGACACATAAATGCATATTGGCCCAGGTTGGCCTTCAGTAAGAGGCAGTGTGTTGGGGAAGCAAGAAAGGGACAGATTTACTGGCAGAAAAGCCCCCCTGAATCCTCAGCCGCTTCCTAACGAAGATGTACTGACTCCACTGGAGCCTTGTTCTACTACCTAGAAGTAGACGCAAGACAGCTATGTCAGGCTCCTTGCTATTTATTCAGTCAATAAGTGTGGAAGCTAGAGTGTACAGGCACTAAGATAAGCTCTGAGGATACAGTAGTAAACAAAAATGTATAAATATAAGTAAATGTAATGCCATATAATACACACACAGTGCTTCCAAAGGCACCAGGCATTCTTCTAAGTGCCTTACAAATATTAACTCACTTGATCCTTGCAAGTGCTTTATAAGAAAGGTATTGTGGCAGAGAGTTGAGTGATGTGCCTGAAGTTACACATCCAATAAGAGATGGAGCCTGCAATTTAGTAGATTGGCTTTCAAATGTATTGGATCTCCAACTAAGAGTCAGAATACCTTTTACATCATGATTCAGTAAACACACACACACACACAGACACACACACACACACACACATATAACTGGGATTAAAGTTTCACCAAACAATACTTACTCTTACTAAGTGCAATGCACTTTCTGTTCTCTTCCAATATATTCTAATTTTATTAAAAGTATTTGTCACCATTCATTAAATCAATATCATGTGTCCCTCCCTAATAGGCCATAAGTTTATAGTTTAAAAATTACTGATTTTGCTCCAGGAGCATGGGAGGACAGGAAGAGAATGATTGTAAGTTAGCTGTAAGGCTTCAGTATGATATAGAAGCTTTAGTGATGAGGTGGCAGTAGGGATAAGAGAGGTCCCTCTGTGCCTAGGACTGAAAGGCAGGAAAGACTGATCTAGTTAAAGCCTGGAAGAGCTTTCTAGGCTTCTCCCACCAGTGGGAATAGCCTGTACACAGGACTTGGGACAGGAAGGAACTTGGCACAATGAAGAAACAGAAGACCAGTGTGGCTGGGGAGAGCTGGAAGGGATGGTGGGGCATGGGGTGAGGCAGGAGAAGTAGGCAGCCCACCACCATCATCACCACCACCATCACCACTACCACCACCATCACCACCACCATCACCATCTCTACCACCATCATCATCACCATCATCACCATCACCATCACCATCACCATCACTGTCACTATTACCACCTCTATCACCACCATCATCACCACCACCACCTCTACCACCACCACCACCATCACTGTCACTAACACTACCTCCATCTCCATCACCTCTACCATCATCACCATCACCATCACCATCACTGTCACCACCATGAGCTCCATCTCCAGCTCTACCTCACCATCACCTTTATTACCACCCCACCTCCACCACCACCATCTCCACCACCACCACTACTTCCACCTCTCCCTCCATTCCCACCATCATTACCACCATTACCACCACCACCATAATCACTACCCTTACCTTCACCGTCACCTCCACCACCACCATCACCTCTACCGCCATCACTTTCACCACCACCTCTACTTCCACCAACTCCACCTCCATCTGCAATAACACCACCAACATCTCCACTACCACCCCACCTCCCCCTCCACCACCACCACCTACCTTGTTGGTCTCCACTCAACCTGAGGCATGTTTATTTTTTGTCATGACTTCACATTAAGAGACTCAGAGACTGAACTGTGATATGGCATAATTTCAGGGCTGGGTGGCTAAGTCTGAACCAGCTGCAGGTAGATCAAAGAAGGCCAAATGCTCTGCAGAAAGAGTGATGGCCTCACAGATGCAGAGAGAGAAGCAGAGACTTTCAACAACAATGACCTCAGGAAGGAGAAGACTGTGATGGTTCCTGGCCCCTGATGGGTCCCCCAAGGCTGCACCTCCTCACTTCTTGGAGCTATAAAGATACATCCATATCAAATATGCTTGTTCTTTACCATTTGGGGGATGAGAACCTTCTTTTTGTTTTTTTTTCAACCAGTTCTTAAATGGCAGTGACAATGTAGAATCAAAATAATTATAGCACTTCATTAAAACATTATGAAAAATATATGGAAATATTAAATTTATTTAATTTATCAGCTCATGTAGAAATATTTACATGGACTTCACCATTGCTTCCTGTATCCAAACTGAAAAATGCATGAAGTTAACTTACTCGAAAATACGTAACTTAAATCTTCATATATTCTCTTTGGAGGAAGGGATTAAGAAAGAATAATCCTCTGATTCCCTCTATTAACTAAAGTAGAATGTGTTGAATGATCAACACATTTGACTCTTGGGTCAACAAGAAACAAATGAGATTAAGCAATTTTGTTCGTTTTCCTAGCCCTAAAATGAATAATGAATGTATTTATCGTGATTCAGGTTGCAGATACAGTGCAAAAATATTCCCACCACAGCTAAAGCTAACTTAACTGGGGAGAAATTGTCAATGATCACAGGTAAAATTTTTCTTCCTGCATACCTAAAGAGAACAGAGAAGGAGAAAAAACTGTGAAAGCAGCAAGATCATAATCTTGCACTTAATAAAACTGCAAAGGTTTGACTGTTGCTTCCAGGGGAACTCAGAGTGAAGGAGTTGTTTGTGTCTTATTTCTCTTTGGCTCTTTGCATTCTATACTACATGGAGCTGTCTGCCCCAGGGGAAGGTCCAACCATTCATCTTGATTTGTTTTAGAACACAGAGGACTTCCCTGAGTGTTTATTTAAAAAGAAATAGTTTTTGAGAAATAAAAGAGTGATATATTTCTGACTCTTTCATTACCTCCTCACTGATAGAGTTAATGCATTTAATTTCTGCTTGACAGCTGGGTGTGGATTACATGTCTTAAGTAGTAAATCCCTTATCTTTCAGACCTGGAGATTTCCCCCACTGAATCTCAAAGATACGCTTGCAAGGCGATGTATATTTCATTAGTTTATCACTGGATCTTGATTCGTTGAAAGGGGTTATCAGGCATTTTACCACGTGAGTCATGTCAAAAATGACCTACTTCTTATTAATTCATAATGAACACTGGAAGCAATACTCTGACATGTTTAAATAGTATGTCTATATTTTTATAAATAATAAAAAATATTTGT
>NW_012154286.1:231637-239545 GCF_000956105.1 Propithecus coquereli
ATAGGCATGCACATCCAACTCTGTGCCTAGATCAGGAAACACACAAAATGTATACTACGTTCTTCATCTTATGGACATCGCTTGAATTTTTTTCTTTCTAGTTTTATTACAGTAGCATTTCCCCCTTACCCTTCAGCAGGAAATGACAGTATGCTTTTACAACTTAATGTGTTAAAAGGATTTGGGCTGTCCTATGTGGCTGAGATAATTTAGAATTAGAAAGGAATAAGCATATTTTGTAAATGTAATGTGCTAAAAGCCATTTTTGGATCCCAGCCTAAAGAGCCTGATTCTTATGACAGGCATTCTTTTATTTTTTCTATCAGAGAGGAAGCCTTTCCATCTTGCTGGTCTTGGGATGCAGGTTCTATTAACTTTAAAGACAGGGCCACATATGGCAGTTGTTTCTAAATATTCATGGAAATGACCTTGAAAGACCAGTGCAGACTGGCCTGGGTCCTCCTTGCCTTGCAGAAGCCGTGGCTGGTGCATCAGAAGGATCGCTCCAACGGCAGGTGAGTGCCTCAGATCTCCTGTTGTAGGACGGGGCGGCCTCTGGTGGGCTGGTGCAGGAGAGAAGGTCAGACCAACAAGCAACCTGCTGTTGCCAGACTGTGAACCACTGCTGGATGCTTCATGTTTGCAAAGACTAATATCATCTTCACATCTGTAGGAGGTGTGACCAAACACACCCACTTATCACTGAGGTCCAGAAAAGTTAAGATGTTGCCCGAGGCCACACAAAGACTCAAGCAGAGTTGGGATTGAGTCCCTGTGCGGGACTCCCGAGCTCGTGATCTTCCACTATGCCGTCCTCCTCTCCCAGCCCGTAGTACCAGCCTCTGCAACCTGCCACTGTCTTCACCACGGCCTTTGCCACACTTAACTCTTCTCTCCTTGAGCTGTTCACTGGTGGTGCTCCTGCTTGGATCACTCTTCTTCCTGTGAACGCCTATACCTTACATTCTCTCTTGCACCTTTACCTTTTGTCACCTTCTCTTTCCGTCTTGCCCAACTCTTTCGGGATATTTCCACTCCCTCTCTCCCTTCCTTTTTATCTTCCCTTCTTCCTTCATACACCGCTTTTCTGAAAGAGCAAAATCAGTCCCAAAAATGTAAAAATGGTGTCACTAATAATACAATTGCATCAAAAATAAATCCTAAATCAGGTTGACACTTGACTTCTCCTCCAGAAGTTTCTGAAGGACTCTTGAGCAGGGTATCCAGGAAATGCTTCAAACTTCTGCAGAACTTTCCAGAAGATGGGCTTTGGGGTAGGGCAGGTGACAAGAACTTCTTGGGGAAGAGAAACAAACAAGGAGAAAAGAGAGGAAATAAGTACACGCAGCTTTAAACTTAACTTCCCCTTCACACTCCCCATCACCCTGCATTCTTGCAAAATTCCCTGTCTCCCCAGTTCTCAGTGGTCCTATGCAAATTCTTCTCAGGAAACAATGGTTTCCACTTCAGACACAAACGTACTTCCCAGCCATATTTAGACAAGAAGACCACAGTGTAGTCCTGCTGGGAAGGGACACTATTCAAACATCTTGCAGAAAATCCAGTCAGCAAATGTTCACCCGTGATGGTTTTCCATGAACTAGACTGACTGGTGAGCTGAGTGTTGCATTTGCCCTGAGAGCCCCCGATCTCACTCAGTTAGGGGCGTCTCCCTCTCTCCCCATTGGCAACATTCAATATACACATGATGAATCATTTTCTTTTCCATCCTTCCAGGGCTGATGTTAGTCAACAAATGATCACGTGATGGCTGATGGTACCTCTGCAGTACCAATTTTACAAAGGCAGAAAGAGCAAATCATGACCCACAATTGAAATTATATCTTATGGGAGGCTCCATTATTCAGAGAAAAGTGATAATAAGACAAGTTTAGTTTTGACGCATTTGATTTTTATATCAAAAATTCATGTCTTAGTAACTACAGATGATTTTCTCAAGTATTTATTATCTTTGTCATAAAAGGGACAATGAAAAGGTGTTATTGAATTTGATACATAAAAGACAAATCTAAGTAACTGCACAATTAATGATCGGTTACACAGACACTGTTCATTTTCTAGTATGTAGTGGTATTTCATTGCCTTGATTGTATACTCTCTATTCTCTGTGTTTGTCCTAATTTAGGTTATGAAACTAAACACACCACTTCAAAGAGTACTTTTAGTGGTCGGAGCCTCTATGCTGACCTTGGACTATCTAAGTTGCTTGAAGTGAACTGAAAGTGATTATAATGAGCTGTACATAGACACTCAGGTGACTTACAAAATACTGTTGAAAACTTCTATAGCCGTTATATGATGAGATCCATTGCTTTGTCCTTCAAATTTCAAACTTTTATCAAATTAACAAAACACATTCTTTGAAGACAAAGATCAGGAATAGATTTTATGTGTGATTTAGGTAAATATTATCAAATGTGCATACATATACACACAAAAAGAATCATGGCACACGATATGGGATGAGTGAATAAAACCATGAAGTAAATCAACCCCTCTGCTCACACGTGCCATTCTGGGAAAGGTCTCTGATGAAATGACCACCGAGGAACTACCTGGCGGACCCCTGACAACACTCCTCCTCCTCCTCTCAGAACTGAGTGGGGAAGATCCACCCTGTGCATGGGTTCCTCTTCCAGGGCAGGTGGGTGACTATTCCAGTTTTCCGCATGTTTGTATTCCACTTGAGTCTTGGTGGGCATCGCAGGGCATGGGCAGCACCTGGGGTGGGATGGGCTTCTCCGTGTCCAATAGCAGTTCAAGGGCAGAGGCCTCTGGAGTTAGCTGCTGTCTGAGGTTTGTGTGAAGAGAGTTCTCCACTCAGTCTCTAGCTGACATAGGCTTCCGAGACTCTCAGGAAGAAAACCTCTGGAATGAATAGCACCCTAGGCTCAGGATTCCAGGATTCTGGAAAACAGCCTTACTGGACTAGGTAGAGAACAGGCATGGCAAGGAAGAAGAGGAGATCATAAAGTGAGAGAAATAATCGATATGACTTGAGAGTTTAATTACATGTTTTATGCACTAGAGACCTGTGATTTCATTATGTGAATAACTTCTACTTTAGGCCATTACCGAGCTCAACTGAATTAAATGTTTACTTTCACATGAGATTTCTTGAATGAATTTTTAATGTGATAGGTGCTTTATTACTTAAAATTATTATTATTTTACTTTTGATTACCACTGATATTTTAGCTTCATATCTATTACTTTTTTTCTATTTATTTTGGTATTTATAAGAAAAATTGTATTTTATTTTTATTTTCACATGTTCTATATTGAATTAAACATTTCAGATGTTCCTATTCTTCAGAATGGTTTTACTATGATTTTCCAACCCATGCTGTAACTTGATTTCGGATTAGAGTTTTTAAGCACAAGTTAAAGTGTTATATTGCACCATTTTCAAACTGCAAACATTTGTAAAACATAGGAAAAGACATATTCTAAGAAATTTTGAAATGAATGTATCACCTAAAATACATATTTTTGTGTTGGATATAGTATGCCACTGCAAGATTTAGCAATCCTTTAAATCTCATATTAATTATTTTTTTGTTTTAGCATAATTTTTTTGAATTCATTTCTATGTAAATATTCCAACCTACAAAATACTTCTTGCTTTTTTTTTCACGTACAGATTTTAAGTGTGTGATCCAACGAGGATGGATCAACATAGACACCAATCAGGAGAACATTTCCATTACCCCAAAAAGTTCCCTTACACCACCTTCCAGTTGATCAGTTGATCCCCCTCCGCCTTGGGCAACCACTGGTTTGCTTTGTAACATCAAGACTTTGTCTGTTCTTGAACTTCAATCGATGGGATCATGCAGGATGGGCTCCTTTTGTTCATGGTTCTCGAGATTGATTCATGTTGTTGTTTGTGTTCTCCTGTTAGTGGACATGTAGATCTTTTCCAGTTTAGGTTGTTATGAGAAAAGCTACTATAAACATTCTTATTTGAGACTTTTTGTGTATATTTTCTTTCTCTCTGGTCAATACCTAGCAGGTGGGATTGCTGGGTCACAGGGTTGATACAACTTTACATCTATCAGAAACTGCCAAACTGCTTTCCAAAGTAACATTTCATAGGCATGAGAGTTTAATTGTTCCAAGACCACTCCAGAATTTGGTGGTGTTGGCCTCTTTGCCTTTAGCCACCGCAGTGGCGTGGAATACTCTCTCATTGAGAATTTAAGTCTGGTTTAATTCATGACCATGGTATTGAATATCTTATCATGTGCTTATCAGCTGTTCTTATATTTTCTTTTTTTTTATTTCAATAGATTTAAGGGGTACAAGAGTTTTTTGTTATGTGGGTGAATTGTATCATGCTGAAGTCAGGGTGTTTAGTATACCTGTCATTGTACCCAATTTTTTATCCTTTACTCCCCTCCCATTCATATATTTTCTTTGTGAGACATTTGTCCAAGTATTTTGTACATTTTCATTGGGTTGCTTTCTTCTTTTTATTCAACTATAAGAATTCTTCGTAAATTTTGGATCTAAGACCTTTCTTAAATACACATATTCTGAATATTTTCTCCCATTCTGTGGTTTGAATTATCATTTTCTTAGTGATTTTTGATGAATAGAACTTCTTAAAAAATAATATCCAACTTATCAATGTTTTCCTTTTATGCTGAGTGCTTTGTGTCAACTAAAAACCATTGCCACACCAAAGTCCTAAACATACGCTCCTGGGTTAGTCTATTGCTATTAGAATTCCAATTTAATACTTCTATTTGTTTCAATATTTAAACTAAAATATTTTTGTTATACTGAATTAAAGACAGAACAGTGGAAATAATCCAAACTGAAAGAGGAAAAAGATTTAAATTACAATATTTAGTTATACTTTATCATTATTTTTCATAGTTATTCTGGGAATTAAAATATGCATTTTAAATTCATTACTATCTACTTAAACCTGATAAATATTATGTCACATAGAGTATAAAAGATTTTAGAGTATAATTTAACCTCTCACTTATTTTTGCTATTGTCATAAACAAAGTATATGCTATAAACTCCACATTACAATGATATCATTTTGCTATAAATATTCAGTTTTATTTTACATGAATTAAGAGAAGAAAAATAGTATTTTATATCTACCCATATATTTCTATTGTTTCCTGTTGGTCTACATTTCCATTTGATATAATTTTCCTTCAGCCTAAAACCTTTCATTGTTATTTCTTTTTTTTAAAAAGTGTCAGCAATTTCAAATTTATTAGCCATAAAATGTACTTTGAATGCAGTTGCAAACAGTTTTGTCCAAAATCTTCAAAGTATGAAAACAATTTTATTTATTTATTTTTTGACTGGAAAATTGTTTTTATTTATTTGTTTTTATTTCACAATATTAAAGGGGTACAAATGTTCCTGTTACATGGCATCAGTCAGGGCTACGAATGTGCCCATCACCCTAATAGTGTTCACTGTACACGTTAGGTGGTTTTTTGCCCCTCCGCACTTCCCCCTCCACCCTCATTGTTATTTCTTATAGTTCAGGTCTCTAGGCAATTAATTTTTTCAGACTTTATTTATCTTAAAAGTCTTTATTTCAAATTCATGTTTTGCTTGATATAGAATCCTCAGTCAACGTTTCTGAGTTTGTGTGTGTATTTTCCTCTGCTATAAAGATATCTTCCCATTATCATTTGACTTCCATTGTTTCTCACGAGAAGTTAGTCATCATACATGCTATTATTCTCCTGGATGTAGTGTGTGCATGCATGTGTGTGTGTGTGTGTGTGTGTGTGTGTGTGTGTTTAAATCCCTGGCTGTTTTCAAGATTTTCTGTTTTTCTAAATTTTTGGAAATTTGATTGCAGAGTGCCTACCTGTGCTTTTCTTTTTATGTATCCTACTTCAGGTATGTTCAACTTCTTGAATCTGTAACATAAAGTTTTTCAACAAATATGGGAAATGTTAGGCCATTATTTCTTCAGATATTTTTCTGCCCCATTCTCTCTCTTGTCCTGTAATATTCCAATTACATGTATATTAGACATCCTCACTGTTTTCTCTTTCAGTTTGGATTATTTCTATTGTCCTATCTTAAACTCAGTGATATTTTGTCTTTTATCTCCAGTATGTTGTTAACTCCATTCAGCAAATTTTAAGTCATACATTTTACTTTTCAGCTCTAGAATTTCCATTTGTTTCTTTTTCAAAGTTCCCATTTCCTGCTGAGACTCCCCAACCATTTACTCATCCTGAGCACCTTTCCCTTCAAGGCACTGAAGATGTTTGTAACAGCTGTTTATTTTTAAAGTCCTGGTCTGCTGGAGCAAACATCTGGGTAATATTAAAGTCAGTTTCCATTTATTGATTTTTCTCTTCACCATGGGTCACATTTTCTTGTTTTTCAAAAAATTTTAGCAATTATTAAATTATATATTGAATTGTGTAAATAGCACATTGTAGAAATTGTGGCTGGTGTCATCTTCCCCTAAAATGTATTGATTTTTGTTTCAGAAGGCAATCTAGTCACTGGCTGATCACCTTCACATCTGGCAGACTTTATGTTAGCTCACGTGAGTTTTAGTTTCCACCTTAGGTATAAGAGGAATTCTTTTTTTTTTTTTTTTTGAGACACAGTCTCACTCTGTTGCCCTGGCTAGAGTGAGTGCCGTGGCGTTAGCCTAGCTCACAGCAACCTCAAACTCCTGGGCTCAAGCGATCTTACTGTCTCAGCCTCCTCTATAGCTGAGACTACAGGCACACGCAACCGTGCCTGGCTAATTTTTTCTATCTTTAGTTGTTTGGCTAATTTCTTTCTATTTATAGTAGAGACGGGGTCTCGCTCTTGCTCAGGCTGGTCTTGAACTCCTGATCTCAAGCGATCCTCCTGCCTCAGCCTCCCAGAGTGCTAGGATTACAGGCGTGAGCCACTGCGCCCGGCCAAGAGGAATTCCTTAGACCCGGAACACAGTTTTACTCATAAGGACAGGTCCTCTTGGGAATTCGATGGAAGATTGATGCATTTACTAAGCCCCTCCCTCTAGCTTGGTGTTACTCGAACTCTAAACCTTATTTCTCCTGAGATAAGTAGCAGCTACATTCTCCGCTCAGCTCTTTAAACTTTTCAGATGTTGCCTTCCACTGCCCCCGTATGTGGGCAGTCCAGAGCTCAGCCAAGCACTTGAGGATATTTATTCTCAGCTTTGAGTCTTCCCTTTCTGTGGTCCCTCCTTTCTGCTTGTGCAGCCGCAAATTCATATTCTGACACCTCAAGGCAATAGGATGTGGCTTCAAATGTTAGTCTACCCGACAAAGCACATGCTAGGAAGTAGAGTACCCTTCGGGGAAAATCTGTACACACATGGCCTTCCTCAGTACGGTTTCCTTCTTTAAAGTGCAAAACACCCCTCTCCATCTATGTCTGCTGATTTTGGTCACTACCCCGCATGTTCAGATAGGTAGGGGTGTGTGCTCGTGCAGGTGCACATGTGCCTGCCTGTCTCCAGTCTTGTGCATAATCATCTGAACAGGTTCCAGTACAGACATTCTTTTTTCACAGAAACCATAACTCTTAGACTACTGTTTTAAAATATAATTCAAGGTAGTCTAAATAAATCTTTATCATTTTCCAAATTCATGTCCAAGGCAGGCAATAAAATTAGACTTATAGTATATTTTTAAAAATCCATTAAATAGATTCAATTATAATGGCAACAGTTTTTAAAAAGATTGTTTTAACTAATCCTGATATTGGAATTGGTATCTAGGCAACAAGTTTTATCAATAATGATACTGACCTACGTTGTTTTTATCCTTGGAAAATAAAAGCATGGAATTCTAAAAGCAATCCTTAGGTTGATAGGAAAGGTTGCCAACAGAGAAAATGTAATTCATAAGTACAAACAAACTT
>NW_012154286.1:243530-244655 GCF_000956105.1 Propithecus coquereli
CCTGTAACTTAGATTTGTAAAATTTTGTCCAGAACAAACATAATTTTACTATTTGAATATTAAAAGACTAAATATAATTAAATAATTTTGTCTTCATATAAGAAAAGCATATCTTAAGATACTTTGCACTTAAATGAAACAACGTGAAGCAATTTGCATCTACATTGAGCAACATCCAAGCCTGATGTATATTTTCTATATTTTAATCCAGATATTTTAATATTAGTATCTTTACAATTTCTAAGGTTTTTTTTTTATTTTAAGATAAGCCCTCCATTTGTTGGCTCTTGGAAGGAATGTATTTGGAAGTGAAGAACAGCTCCTCCACAGCAGGAGAGACAGATTTTTTTTCATGTATTAGTTATAAGACTGTAATGCGATAATGAGGGCCTAGTTTTAAGATTGCCTTTTTATTCCTTTAGCCCGCTAAGCATGAAAACGTCTTCAACGTTTCCCAGTAACAAGGTAAATACAGCCTGTCTAGATAGAGTTGGCACATCAACCGTATCTGGCCATTTGGAGGTTATTTAAGGCAATTGCTCACATGAACCCAGCAACCTTCCCTGACTGTTGTCCCAGGCACCACTTCGTAGGAAGCAGGAGCTGAGAAAAGTAGATTTCAGGTGGCTCATGTGGGAGAGAAGGCTGATGCTGCCTCTTTCAGGAATGTTCAATTGATTCTTCATTTGAAATATCATTTATTACTGTGACAATATTTTCTTTATTTAACTAGTTTTTATACGAACATTTAGTCACTATTTATCCCTGCATTCAAACATTCTATTTTAAAAACCCAGTGTTTAGAAATCCTTCTACATATTGATATGAATTGTCATGCTTTTATTACAATGAACAACAAAGCAAGCCTGGATGCTAGTCATCCATTATAATGCATTACTAAAAAGATGTCCTTTCAAATGTCTTTTGCTAACCTTCCCAATATCCAAAATATCATTTGAGAACAGTGGCTTGCTATTTTAGGAAAGCAATCAGGGTTGAAATAGTGTCACAATCAGTGAATGGTGCTAAGAATGGACGGAAGACGGAGGTGCAGGAGAGCCCCGGACAGAGATGGTGAGAGTCAGTTCTCTGGGCAAGGGAAGTGGTGGGTGGGGGCTGGTGAGG
>NW_012154286.1:244705-255482 GCF_000956105.1 Propithecus coquereli
CACTTTCCTTTTCTTCCTTGCTAACTCAACCAACACTGATTTTCTTAGGCATCTGGTAAGCACATGCTCTGGGGAGGTAGGCTCCAGGGAGTGAATCCCAGGGGATTTTAGCATTATGGTGATCACATTTCTCTTCCCGTGATTGGTTTGAAGGTAGGAATGTAGCCCTCTTCTGGCCAATGGCTATAGGGGCAATTCTACTGTATAGGCAGGTACAGATTTTGCAACTTAATGAAAGAGGAAAAAAAGTCCTTTGTGCCCATGCCCTTCTTCTTCAAAATCCTGCCATGTGAGGATATGCCACCTATAGCTGCAGTGGTTAACTTGTTAAGAGAGGACAAGCTTAGGGATGAATAGTCAGGATGTCAAGGATGGTACCACAAAGGGGTAGATGGCCCTGGGACACCAGGACCTCATGGAGCTGACTCCAGGTCTCTTGCTGGGTGGGGTGATGGTCTAGATTACTGAGTCATGGATGTCCAGGAATCCTCTTCCTTGCAGCTGATAGCAAGCCTAATTACAACCACACTTTTAGTCTACCAAAAGGCAGGCTGACAGGCCTTGGTCTAAGACTTTCATTTAATTCCAAGGACACAGATAAGGAGCATGTGAAGAATAAGAAAGAGAAAGCCCCAAACTGGACAGTAAGAAAGAATAAGGAAAGAGAACTAGGGAGAACCAAGGAGGGAGGGGTGTGCTCTGACAGCTCCCACCCCCCAGCCCCCACAGGAGGAGGCAGATGTTGGAAAATTGATGTGGTAGTCGAAACATTGAACAATCTGTATGGCATGGCACCAGCCATCAGTGTGGAGTCACTGTCCTGCACTCACAGAGGGTGGCTCTATCAGAGTAACAGCAACAGTGCTCCGCAGATAAACAAGGGGAGAGTAGATTTAGCTATTAAGCACTAACCCTCCCCACCGCCGCCACCAAATTATGTGGCATGGACAGCACTTGGAATTCCCTGCATGCCTCTGAATGTCAGGAGGCCCTGTAGATAGCTGAGGTCAGAGCTTGGGTCTACTAGGGTCCCAGGCAAAGTCACCCAGGCCAGGGGGCAAGAAAAAGAGCCAATGAGAGTTGACGGATGTCCTGGTCAGACTGGAGTACCACCAGACACTAACTGGGGTGACCACAAGTTACACCTTCTATCAGCAAATGCTAATGGAGTGCCCAGGGCAGGCACACTCAGAAGCCACTAGTGCAGTGAGCAGTTGCTGACTAGTGGGGATGACAGAAGCCTCTGGATCCAAGGCGCCTCCTTCCTCTTGCACAATTTACCTCCCCTTTCCTTTACTCTTAGCTGCTGCTTGGGCGAGGTCTGAGAAGGGTGGGCAGATTCCGCAAGCGGGGCTGCTGCCTGTCAACTCCGTGCTTGGGTTACACAAAACGGTTGTTCTCTTACAGATTCAGACTGATGACTTACTGCACTCAATCGACTTTGTCTCCTCCCTACCCAGCAGGGATGAGGTTTTGTGAAAAGCTCAAAGCACTTACAGGGTGATTCTCTGCATGTCTGAGCTCCACGGGAGCACACATGTTGCTGTGAAGCATCTTGTTCCCAGGTTAAGCTCTCCCAAGAAGGCTCCACGCGGCGAGCTGTGCAACTGGCTGCTGATCCCAGGTTCTGCCACGGTTACCACTCTCACGATGGTCTTAGTTTCTCAATGTCATTTCTAAAATTTAGTTTCCAAAGCTAAGTATGCATTCTAAAATAGTCAAGTCTAGATTTTGCATGCGCTCATTAATCATTTTAAAATTAGCTATATTTTAATTGTCTTTAGTTTCTTTCTCCCATTATTATTTAATTGAAATTTATACCTAAACTGTTTTCCAAAATAGTTGGAATTCTCTTTTTAATTAAGCACTGCTTAAAATAGAATAATCAGAGGACTTCTATCAATCCACTAATCCTCCCTGGGAGTTGCGTGAGGTGTCAGCCAATCATCGGTCAATTAAGGAAGAGAAAAGCTTCCAGATGGTTAAGAGAAGCAAAGAAACTCAAGGGATTACAGGATTACATAAGGATTACAGTAAAAGTAAATTAATTAATTAAATAAGACCTTGAGTGTGGAGCACCCAGTTGTCTGAATGGCTTAAACCATGTGATACTTTCCCTCAAGGTCTTATATTATAAAGTGCTTGTATGAGAATTTATGAATTCTGGGCCAATGATCAAAAAGAAGATAAATAAGCACAAGTAATCATTCTTTAATAAAAGATGATTTTTAATAAAAAAAAGTGTTAATCACGCCTACAGTTTATTCATCCAACAATCACTAGGTTAAAAGGGTTGGGTGGACGCAGCAACCCCTCCTGCTTCTGGGTGTGGCAATATATTTGATAAGAAAAGCACCCAGACAGTGGCTCAGCATTTTTTAACACAAACCCCCATGGTTATTTGCTTTTGAGAACCCAGAGCCCATTTTGAAACCCTGGGTTCTGAAAAGAGTCTAAGTACCAGGCTAAATACAAAAATTATTTTATAAATTCCATTTTGTATTTTTATTTAAATACTGACTGATAGATCCCAAAGAAGAAAAGGGCTGAATATTGTGTGGGTCAGGAGTACTTTACTTGCAGGAAGGAAAAACCTTCTGGAAGTTTCCAAATGAAAGAAGACGTCTGATGGATAAGGTGTGATTCACTGGAATAATCTGATTTTGTGCTCTCACACTTGTGATTCTTAATGTCACACTTTACAACTTCTTTATCCTTTAAATTTTCCTATGAAACACCATTGAAGGAGGGTAAAAAGAAGGAAGGTGGATATTTTTTCTATACCATCAAAGCAGAGGGGTTGGCAAAAGGGACCTGTAACTTAGATTTGTAAAATTTTGTCCAGAACAAACATAATTTTACTATTTGAATATTAAAAGACTAAATATAATTAAATAATTTTGTCTTCATATAAGAAAAGCATATCTTAAGATACTTTGCACTTAAATGAAACAACGTGAAGCAATTTGCATCTACATTGAGCAACATCCAAGCCTGATGTATATTTTCTATATTTTAATCCAGATATTTTAATATTAATATCTTTACAATTTCTAAGGTTTTTTTTTTTATTTTAAGATAAGCCCTTGGCTCTTGGAAGGAATGTATTTGGAAGTGAAGAACAGCTCCTCCACAGCAGGAGAGACAGATTTTTTTTCATGTATTAGTTATAAGACTGTAATGCGATAATGAGGGCCTAGTTTTAAGATTGCCTTTTTATTCCTTTAGCCCGCTAAGCATGAAAACGTCTTCAACGTTTCCCAGTAACAAGGTAAATACAGCCTGTCTAGATAGAGTTGGCACATCAACCGTATCTGGCCATTTGGAGGTTATTTAAGGCAATTGCTCACATGAACCCAGCAACCTTCCCTGACTGTTGTCCCAGGCACCACTTCGTAGGAAGCAGGAGCTGAGAAAAGTAGATTTCAGGTGGCTCATGTGGGAGAGAAGGCTGATGCTGCCTCTTTCAGGAATGTTCAATTGATTCTTCATTTGAAATATCATTTATTACTGTGACAATATTTTCTTTATTTAACTAGTTTTTGTATGAACATTTAGTCACTATTTATCCCTGCATTCAAACATTCTATTTTAAAAACCCAGTGTTTAGAAATCCTTCTATATATTGATATGAATTGTCATGCTTTTATTACAATGAACAACAAAGCAAGCCTGGATGCTAGTCATCCATTATAATGCATTATTAAAAAGATGTCCTTTCAAATGTCTTTTGCTAACCTTCCCAATATCCAAAACATCATTTGAGAACAGTGGCTTGCTATTTTAGGAAAGCAATCAGGGTTGAAATAGTGTCACAATCAGTGAATGGTGCTAAGAATGGACGGAAGACGGAGGTGCAGGAGAGCCCCAGACAGAGATGGTGAGAGTCAGTTCTCTGGGCAAGGGAAGTGGTGGGTGGGGGCTGGTGAGGGTAGGTGTGGGTGGGGAGGTGCCTTTTCAGACCAAGGGAGATGCAGGTGTATAGGCCCAGAATTGGTGGTGGGAGTGAGTGGCAGTTCATTATGTCTGGAGCCTAACTCAGAAGGTGTAAAGGCAGGCAGGCCAGCTGCAAGTAGGAACAAGAGAGTGGAGGGAGAGTGTGGGGGAGACTTGAGAGAAGATTGGGAAGTTGACAGGAGCAATGGTTGTTTCAGTGTAGGCCAGTGACAGAGTTAGTGGTGGACAAGTACAAGTCTAGCTCAGTCGTGTTATAGATGGCCCCGGAGGGAGGAGACGGTTTGGTGCAGGTAGATGTTGAATTTCATTTCAGACTTGTCTTCGTGAGAGACCCAAGGGTGTGGTTGGGGTACCATCTGGAAAGGAAGTACCTAATTAGGTGTGAAAAATTACTAGGGTTTCTTTTCCAAGTCTTCCCTGTAAGAGCTAACTTTCCTAAATTTATAACAGGGAATCTGTAACTCAGTCCACAAACACAAAGGCTATAGCATGTGAAATTAAATTTAGAAATCTATCACTTTTTTCAGAAATGCCAGCAGTAACAAAATCCAGCAAGCAGTGAGCCTCTTCTGAGTCGTCGTTCTCCCCTGTGCTGTCTCCGCACTTGACACTCAGAGTGGCCACAGAGGAAGCCCACACGTTTTGCTCCATCCTACCCATGCCTCCACGCGTCCCTTCCGTCAAGTTCTCAATGTGGCCAGGGTGCAGAGAGAAGGATGTTCTAAATGGACACTTCCCAAGTCCTGGGAGACGTCATTAATATTTCCTGGAATCATGTTGGCCATGATGTATCACTGAGCACTCACAGTACTGGCTGCCATTTTCTCCAGATAAAAACCATCCCCCATGGTACTTACTCCAGGTAATCTCTTTTCCTGGGTACATTTATTTTATCATTATTTCTCCAGTATTTCACTTCATATGAGCTGTTACACTTTGTTCTATTGTTCCAATGCCGTTGGTAGCAATAGGTGTTCAATCTTTCATGAAAATATTGCCACTTTAGAATTTGAAAACATGGTGAGATTTTTAAAGATATAGTAGAGGGCATTGTTTAACATATAAATATATTAAACATATAAATATAACCTCTTTAGGACCTGGAAACATTTTTGTCAATTCTGATTAAAGTAATGTACTGTCGTTATTTGTCGGTTGTATTCTCTTTTTAAAAGAATAAAGTTGTCTAGTGTCTTTCTTGATTGATTGATTGATTCATCCATTTATTCATCTAGCACACATAAAGTTCTTACTAGGTGTTTTGCGAATTTCAGGTACTAGGGACATAGTGAACAGAAGAAACAAAATCTTCTGCCCTTACTGACCTTACCTCCCAGCCAGGGAGGACAGACCATACTAATGCAAAGATGAGATTTGTGTGTGTTTACTAAATTATCATGGAACACCCCTGAAGCTTTTTTTTCTTGTTTTATACCGAGGAAAACAGTACTTGTTATTAAATACTTAGACAAAATTTTTGGTGCAGTTAAATTTTATTATATTCATATTTTTTATTGGATTGCAAGTAATTTTTTCCTTTTGATTTATAGAAGTTGATTAAAATCTATCCCTTTACCCAGCAGAGTGTAATATAAACATGTTTGAAAGAGTCTTAGAATAGTTGGTGCATTTTTCTTACTTTAGAGATAAATTAACTGAAGCTTGGAGATATCACATGACTTCTCCAAGGATATATAGTTGATGGAACAAAATCCAGTACTTTAAAGAAGTTACTACAGCAATATTGACAATTATAACAGCACAGTGTGAAATACCACTAGCAGTGAGCTTGATTTATTGCCAAATTTAAAAAAATCATGAATCAAACAGTGTGGAGTGGCTTAAAATCATAAGCTAAGTTATCTGAATCGAATGAGGGAGGTGGAACTGTACAAAAATATTCATGAACTACAGTCACAAAATTGTATTTCAAAGAGGCCATTTCTTGACCCTCAAAGTATATTTATGTTTTGAATTTTAGCGTATAATTAAGTTTATTTCTTTATTGACTATTTTAAGGGACACTTACAGGAGTATAAAAATAAAAGCCGAGATATCTGAATATCCATTTAGGCTTGCTAAATAAGCCCCCCTTTCCTGTACCTCTCTAGGCAACAAATCCTAAGCACACGTCTCCACAGCATGAGTCATTGCTTTCGAGATCACATTCTCTGAGCAAGAGCAGAGAAATCGATACCTTTCACAAGGTTGTAGACATGCTGGAAACTGATTAGTCAGTAACCTGTTCTCACTCCTCCCAGTGCTCATGGAAGGAATTCCAGCATTTCCGTGGATTTTGAAAAAGTACTACTAACAAACTTCTTAACGGCAGTGGCCATTTGTGAAAGGTCTGTTCTGAAATACCAGTACCATCTTCTCACACGTTTAAGGGCCAAAAAAACCCAACAAATCAACTAAAATCAGATTTTACAGATGATTTTATGAAATATTTATTCTAATATTGTCACTGAAAATATAATTCATCAAATAAGCCAAGTAAGTAGGGCCTTTCAAAGGCATGTAGAGATCTTTCGTCACTGGGTGGAGAAGAAAATGAATATATGAATGCAATATTCAGCAACGTTTTTCTGACGCTCTAAAAATTGAGTCACAGGAGTACTTTAATGAGCTGAAAGAGTTAATTTAACTTCTAAGAGCCACAAGCTGGCTTTGGTTGGGTGGATTCTGTATTTTCAGACTCTGGTTCAATAAAAATGTAAATGTTATCTGGGTACACAAAACATATTTCATGGTGATAATGAATCTGTTGACATAATGTTCATACTTTATTATATAAATTTTAGTAATGCATTTGCCAGGGAGAAAAATGAATACACAGGGAAATACTCTGTGCTTCGCTCTACAATGTGCTCTGGGTTGGTTGGCACATGTCTGCGTCTGTCCTTGGCGCAGTTTGCCGGCCAGCCTTTATTTAATCAATCAGAGCCCTGTGGACGTTGAGAGGAACACGACAGCGTCATTGACTGAGCTAATCTAACTGGATTTGAAATAGGAACTAAATGGGTTATTTTTAAAGCAAAACCCATTGATGCATAAATCTGTCCTGCAGCGTGGTTACTTAGATTTATAATCGATCAGGTGTGCCAGTGTGTGAAGTCTGTGAAACGTGACCAAATTAGGAGGGTATAGGTGTCCTGGAGTCCCTGGGCAGAGGAGACTTTGTCCTCAGCGTGGCACCCCCTAGGCTTTGCACGCAGGCCCAGATAATAGTGCTAGCAGGATGGGCTTTCTAATTTGCAGGGCCCAGGGCAAAGTGGACATGCAGAGCCCTTTGTTCAATATTATTAAGAATTTCATAAAAAAAAAAAAAAGAATTTCAAGGCGGTGACAGCAGAACCTTAGAGCAGCTGCACAAGTCACAGGCCCAGAAAGTAGGCCCTGCCTGCTGGGTTGCGAGGATGGAGGGCTGCCCTCTAGTGTTGCAGGAAAAAGGAATCCTGCATCCTAATAGTTGCTTTTTTTTTTTTTTTCCTACCTCCCTTAGGCCCAGTTGGAGCTTCCCCAGTGGGTTGGTTTCTTTATGCATTTTTTTCACGGATAAATTGATACAGAGTAAATACATGGGAGAACCCTCGCTGCCCATGCCTCACCTTGGTGGAACAGCCCTGCTATTCAAAGGAGCAGAAATGCGCCAGAGGACTCCTCGGGGTCCCAGCAGTTGCGTGAGTGTGCATTTCATGCTCCTGGCTTTGCACTAAAGGGCATTTTTCATTGCACGTCATGCTGCTTGTGGGTTATTATTTTGGTTTTTTTCCTTTTAAATAGAAATGTGAACTTTTAAAAAGGCATACTTAGTGCAATTGATTCTAAAACACTGATAGAGTAACTATAGTGATTATTCTGTTCCACATTTTTTTAAAACACAAAGCAATGACAGAGGCCCCCATAAAAAATAAGCACCAAAAACAAAACAAAGCCAACAAATCCTCAGAGAAGCCTGACATATCCTTGATTTTTATATTATTTTCCTTTTAAGGCCTGTGTCTATGGTGATGAAATTTAAATTGTAGGGACAAGGAGACGAGGAGGGGAAGGAATGTTGATTTTTTGCTACTGTTTTGCTTTTTGTAATCCTATTTTTCAGAGTACACAGAAAACTCCTACAAGAGTCTCAGGATCCCTGTCTTTTTTTCCCCCCTCTGATAATCTGGCGCTTGGTAGGCATCACGTAAATATTTGTTGAATGAATTAATGAAGGCATGAATGTTAAAAAATCTCAGAGGCATCACGTGCAAGATTATCTACATGTAGATTCTCTCTAACTGTATTCTACCACCATATTTTACCAAAATCTCTTAAAAGTCTTACAACGACTCTCCTATCATTCATACAATATTTATATATATATGTTTATAGTATAGATGCTGGACATAAAAAATACGCCACTTCCCCACTAGAAAGGAGAAAGTAATTAAACATTTCCTTTTCTCTCACAAGTCTTGCAGCTCTTTTTTCCAGAAACCTAAGTTACAGATTATTTATTTTTTCTTCCTTCTTGAGTGGGCGAAGGCAGACGTTTGTCAATACTAGGGGTGAAGAAGCAGCAAGAATTGGAGAGAAGATGAGCAATTAGGACGCTGCTAGCACAGGAAAGGACTGGAAGTGTGCAACTCTGCCCACCCAGAAAGGCTGCGGACACAGCAGGAGGTGGAGAGAATCAACACAATGGAGGCTGTGTTCCCCCTTCCCACTCAACCGTGTTTCCTCAGACGAATCAGGTTCAGGGTATTTATGTTATACGTCCGGTTCATCAGTGCTGTCTGTCTTTGAAGCACCCTCTCAGAACCTCCCAAATCTAAAATCTGGGAGTGCAGCAATCACATTCCCCCAGATCAAAAGGAAGTAAGAGCTGAGATTGAAATCAGCCTGTTATAGCCATGGGTGGGTGTTGGAGGGGAGGGTCGGGGAGGGGCAGCAGAGGAGGGAACCCACAGAGAAGGGGATTTCATTCTGCTGCTGGGGTGGGAGGAAGGCAGTGGGAAATCGGGCTTGGAACCTGCAGGAGAAGTCAGAGAGACCTCTCTCCCATCCATCGCCTTCTCCCACTTCTCTGCTGGTCCCCAGCAGGAGGGAAGGTCCAGGGACCAAGGAGGAGCCCAGTGGGCAGGACGCCCTGTCAAGGACCTGGTGTCCTGGACACGCCCCCTAGTCCAGTATCCACCTCCCTGCCCCCAGCCCCGCAGGCGCGCCTCGGGTCTCTCCAAGTCAGCTCTGCAGCGGTGGCGGAGCTGAGCAGCTCCCATGCCCTGAACCCCTAGGCCCAGCAGGCATTAGCTGTCACTGAAAATAGAGTCCCTGGAAGGCTCCTGGTCCCGGTCTCTGTGCATGGCCTGGGTCCTGTGTTCACAGGTTACCCAGCTACCCTGCCCCTGTCCACAGGGGGACAGGACAGCCCGGACAGGCAGCAGGGTAGATCGACAAGGTTCCGAGGTCGTAGGTAGTGCCAAAGGGTCAGCATCCTGCGCACTGGTGTTTACTGGAAGAGATGAGAAGTGCACAGGGACAGCCCTCTAGGCTGCTCTCTGGTGACGAGAGAGAGGAGGGCCACAGTGCTCTGAATTCCTTGGGAGGGGGTGGGATTTGGGAGTTTTGGGGCCAGATAAGAGGAAAGCTCCAGAAGGGTGCGTTTCTTCGGACATAAGCGATGAAATCTCCTGGTGTCTAGGAGAGGGACAGCGGCCTCGACTCCCAAGAGTGTCGGGAGGGACACTGCGCCCGCGACGTCTGCCCTTGCAGGTATCCTGACCCATCTCTAGTGCCTCTTGCTTCCGGGCCGCCAAGGTGGCGTGGGGGGAGCTAATCCCAGAGCCGACCCCTCCCGCACCGGCGCCCAGCCGCGCTCCCGGGGCGCCCTCGTGGCCAGGCCTGCCAGGGGATTGGCGAGGACCACGACCCACTGGAGGACACCTGGCAAACCTCTGACATGGAATACCTTGGCCCACTGGGCAACTCCAAAGTGTGACTGAACCCGAAAGCAAAGCGCAGGGCGCAAGCGAGGCTGCCCACCTGAGCACGCGGCGGGGTTACCTCATTTGATCACTTCACTCCTAAATTGCCCATTGGCACTGTTTTCTTCAGAGGTCCCCTCTCGTTCCCGCGCCCTTCCACCCCTCGCAGGGGAGGCCCTGTCCTCGAAGAGCGTGGAGAGGAGCGCGGGCGCCCCCGACCCGCTGTGCAGAGGGGAAGGAGGACGGGGACCCCCTACCCTCTACTGGGAGGCGGGAGGGTAGGAGACCCCTTCCTGCGCTCCAAGAGAGTGAAAGAGAGCAAGTCCCCTCAGCCCTATGAATAGGAGGCACTAAAGGCCAAAAGGTGGGAGGTCACCTCCCAGCTGGCTCTGTGACCCAGGAAAGGAGCTTGGGAGGACCCCCGCCTCCCCCGCCAGGCAGCCCACCAAGAGGCTGGGAGAACTGGAGAGTGGTAGTGTCCCTCCCCGCTGCCCTCCGAGGCAGTGACAGGAGGCTGGAGCCCCGGCAGTCCTCAGAGCCAGGGGGGAGGCGGGCAGGGCAGAGAGCGGACCCACCGCCCCCCGCGCTCCGAGTTGGTGTAGAGGAGGGCCGGCGTCCCTCCCGCCGCACTCACACCCAAGCTGTGCTGGGGAAAGGGCAGGGGAGGGCGGACGACCCTGCGGCCGAGCGTGCGAGGGCGGAGGGGGACGACCACCGGGGTCGCGGCGCGGCCAGTGCCTCCCGCCCGCTGCCCCTCCGTCCGTCAGCGCCGCGCTTGCCTCAGCTCCCCGCCCGGCCGTCGGGGGGCGGCGGCGGGGGAGGCCGGGCGCCGCCCCTGCGCGGAGCGGGGC
>NW_012154286.1:255532-257389 GCF_000956105.1 Propithecus coquereli
CCAGAATTGGTGGTGGGAGTGAGTGGCAGTTCATTATGTCTGGAGCCTAACTCAGAAGGTGTAAAGGCAGGCAGGCCAGCTGCAAGTAGGAACAAGAGAGTGGAGGGAGAGTGTGGGGGAGACTTGAGAGAAGATTGGGAAGTTGACAGGAGCAATGGTTGTTTCAGTGTAGGCCAGTGACAGAGTTAGTGGTGGACAAGTACAAGTCTAGCTCAGTCATGTTATAGATGGCCCCGGAGGGAGGAGACGGTTTGGTGCAGGTAGATGTTGAATTTCATTTCAGACTTGTCTTCGTGAGAGACCCAAGGGTGTGGTTGGGGTACCATCTGGAAAGGAAGTACCTAATTAGGTGTGAAAAATTACTAGGGTTTCTTTTCCAAGTCTTCCATGTAAGAGCTAACTTTCCTAAATTTATAACAGGGAATCTGTAACTCAGTCCACAAACACAAAGGCTATAGCATGTGAAATTAAATTTAGAAATCTATCACTTTTTTCAGAAATGCCAGCAGTAACAAAATCCAGCAAGCAGGGAGCCTCTTCTGAGCCGTCGTTCTCCCCTGTGCTGTCTCCGCACTTGACACTCAGAGTGGCCACAGAGGAAGCCCACACGTTTTGCTCCATCCTACCCATGCCTCCACGCGTCCCTTCCGTCAAGTTCTCAATGTAGCCAGGGTGCAGAGAGAAGGATGTTCTAAATGGACACTTCCCAAGTCCTGGGAGACGTCATTAATATTTCCCGGAATCATGTTGGCCATGATGTATCACTGAGCACTCACAGTACTGGCTGCCATTTTCTCCAGATAAAAACCATCCCCCATGGTACTTACTCCAGGTAATCTCTTTTCCTGGGTACATTTATTTTATCATTATTTCTCCAGTATTTCACTTCATATGAGCTGTTACACTTTGTTCTATTGTTCCAATGCCGTTGGTAGCAATAGGTGTTCAATCTTTCATGAAAATATTGCCACTTTAGAATTTGAAAACATGGTGAGATTTTTAAAGATATAGTAGAGGGCATTGTTTAACATATAAATATATTAAACATATAAATATAACCTCTTTAGGACCTGGAAACATTTTTGTCAATTCTGATTAAAGTAATGTACTGTCGTTATTTGTCGGTTGTATTCTCTTTTTAAAAGAATAAAGTTGTCTAGTGTCTTTCTTGATTGATTGATTGATTCATCCATTTATTCATCTAGCACACATAAAGTTCTTACTAGGTGTTTTGCGAATTTCAGGTACTAGGGACATAGTGAACAGAAGAAACAAAATCTTCTGCCCTTACTGACCTTACCTCCCAGCCAGGGAGGACAGACCATACTAATGCAAAGATGAGATTTGTGTGTGTTTACTAAATTATCATGGAACACCCCTGAAGCTTTTTTTTCTTGTTTTATACCGAGGAAAACAGTACTTGTTATTAAATACTTAGACAAAATTTTTGGTGCAGTTAAATTTTATTATATTCATATTTTTTATTGGATTGCAAGTAATTTTTTCCTTTTGATTTATAGAAGTTGATTAAAATCTATCCCTTTACCCAGCAGAGTGTAATATAAACATGTTTGAAAGAGTCTTAGAATAGTTGGTGCATTTTTCTTACTTTAGAGATAAATTAACTGAAGCTTGGAGATATCACATGACTTCTCCAAGGATATATAGTTGATGGAACAAAATCCAGTACTTTAAAGAAGTTACTACAGCAATATTGACAATTATAACAGCACAGTGTGAAATACCACTAGCAGTGAGCTTGATTTATTGCCAAATTTAAAAAAATCATGAATCAAACAGTGTGGAGTGGCTTAAAATCATAAGCTAAGTTATCTGAATCGAATGAGGGAGGTGGAA
>NW_012154286.1:266224-276754 GCF_000956105.1 Propithecus coquereli
ACCGCGGGCGCCCCGCGAGCCGCCCCGATGTGGCGGGAGGCGATGCGGCGCCGCCGCTACCTGCGGGACCGCGCCGAGGCTGCGGCGGCGGCGGCGGCGGGCGGCGGAGACGGGCTGCCCCGGTCCCGGGACTGGCTGTACGAGTCCTACTACTGCATGAGCCAGCAGCACCCGCTCATCGTCTTCCTGCTGCTCATCGTCATGGGCTCCTGCCTCGCCCTGCTCGCCCTCTTCTTCGCCCTAGGGCTGGTGAGTGGCTTCCCCGCGGACCCTGCCCCGCGCATTCCCCGTCCCCGGGGGGACCCGGCTCGCGGAGCCGTGTCCCGCCCGGGCTGTCCTCGGCCCCTCGCTCCCTGCTTTTCTTGCCGGCCCGCGGGCGGCCTGGCTCGGGCAAGGGCTGCGGGCAAGAGAAAAGTTTCCTTGGAAGGCTCTGCCCAGAATAAAGTTGCCAAGGTGTTCTCCAGGTGGACGGGCAGGGCGTGTGTTTTGCCTCTGTGCGCACCCGCTGGCAAACTCCTCCGCGCTTCCCAGCGGGCGCCGCTGCCCGCAGCATCCGCTCGGATCGGTCTCCCGCGATCAACCCTGGGCTTCCTCGGCGAGTCCGCTGCCTTCAGCCCCTTTCCTCTGGCACAGCCCTGAGCTGGCGTTTTAGTTTGGACTGGGCTTTATTTCACTCTATAAGAAGCCTGCCTTGGGAAAGTGGTTAGTGGCAGGGAAAATGAAAAAAAAAAAAAAAAAAGTCCATCTTTGCTTTTAAATCTGTATGTTTTTAGCCCCATAGACAGAAAGCGATGAGGTGTTGACCAGTTGTGACTCCTTCATCCTCTGATTCTACAAATAAGCAGCATTTTGGATGGACCCTTGCTTTCCTGTTTCTAGATGGGTAGTTAATGTGTTTACAGTTTTGGGCAGGTTATTAAAGTGGATTTCATCACTAGGAGCATCGTGCAGTTCAACAGCTGATGTCAATTTTGCCAGTTTATATTTTTCAAGCAGAGATCCTTGGCTCGCTTTCTCGAACAGTGACAGGAAATCTGTAGATGGCGGTAACTTCCTGTTACTGATCTCTCCAAGTGTGTGGTTCAAACTTTTGTGCCGGGTATGATATGTGTGTGCAGATTTTGTGCAAGGCGTCAATTGTCGATTATCCAGTGAGATTTTTTTTTGGTCAGTGGTTGATCTGGGAATGTCTCCACTGAATGATATTTTTTGAACGTAGACTATAAACATGCGCCTATATTTATTTGTGTCCACCAGCAAAGAAGTACATTTTGCTTATATTTCACCAAGTGTATAAAATAGCTGTCCTTGGTATTTGGCAGTTTGTTTCGGATATCCTGAGCCAGATGGTGCTCAAATGTTATGCATGGGAAGAATTGTTACCACCATGGTTTTTTAAAAATAAAATTTCCCTTTTTCCCCACACTGCTCAATGGGTGCTATCTTCTGATTGAGTTCAATGAGGTAAGAATAGAAAATAGAACGTAGGAGGCCATGAAGTCACAGATCACAAACTGGTTCTCGTACTATAAAACGTGGAACAGAGAGCACCTTTTGATCCTTGTAGACTAGACGTGCATGCAGGGCAGCCCTCACCCCCGCGTGTAACTGGCCTCGAATGCTCCCTGGGATGGCATTTTTATCTCTCTTTACTACTTTTAGGACTGAAAGGACTTGGAGAGGGGCTTCTGCTCAGTCTTATTGGGAAGCCAGGTCTCTAAAGACATCTCCCTTTTGTTCCTCTACTTGCAGGGAAGGAAAAACATCAAGGTTTTCCTTTGGAAATCTGTTCTGCCAGGGCATTTCTGCTTGTGATTCTCTTGAATCTGTAATTCAAACCTGTTCTGGCTTGTTCTTTTCTAAATGGAGGGAGGAGCAGGTGATGTCCTATTTATAGCACCATTAATATATTTAAAGACAAGTGTGAAGTTCATACCTCCCTACACAAGCCACTTTGTTTTCTATGATAGAGAACCCTAATTCCTTAAACCTCATTGATAGAGATGTTCTTGAAAGGGTCACTCAGAGATTTAGCATAGTCGGGCTTAAAGCACTCTTCTTTGAATTGTCTTGGTTCTTTGTATTAGTGTTCCTTTACACAATTCCTTAATGTTCCAAATTGCTTGGTGCAAATGCTAAAGTGGTATCCTTTTTCAGACTTTTTCCAGGCATCTTTTCCTTGATAAATCAGTCATTTCCACTCTTCCCTTGAATTCGGCTAAATCATTTTTAGCACTTAGCAGGCATTTCCCATGGCCTGGCTGTCACTCACAGCGAGGCCCAGAGACAGTGAAATGGGTCCTTTCTTGGCTGCACCTGGACCATCATGAGCTCACATCCACCATGTAAATCCTTCAAAGACAAGAGCTGTGCAGAAATGTTCCAGAATCAGAGAGGGTAACTCAGTCTGGTAGAAAGGTGACCTTCAGGTGGAGACCATGCTGCCAGGCCAAGTCAGGAGAGAGGCTTCCTAGAAATGGGCACTGTCTTTCTGAACTGGACCTGGGTTGGTGCTAGGATAATTCCGGGCTCACATCAGCTCGTTTCTATTTTGATTTTAGTAACAGCATAACCAGCTTTTCTGCTTTCCAAAAAATGTTTCCCATCTAGATAGTCAAAAGCATTTAGGGTAAGAACATCTGAAGATGGAATATTGCTTAGAGCCGTGTTCTCGTGGGTGGGATGAGTTCCTTTCTCAGACCTAGCAGAGCTTTGTTTCTAAGAGGTCTCTACCTTGGGAGATGGAATGGTTGCCTTGGGGCTCTGCCCAAGTTTCCACCTTGGAGCACTTTACTCGAATAGCTGGGCTCTCATGTAATTCAGGAGCTAAGCAGATCTATTTTTGCTGCCTAAAATCTTGGACAGATTCCTTCTTTCCCCTGGATCTGCCTGATTTTGATTTCCATTAGACTTTCATCAGTTCTTGTAACAGAAAAAGTCTGGCAATTTTCTTAACGCACATCCCTAGTCTCCTAGAACATTTAGACTACAAAATGATCTTAGCATAATCCACATACATAGAGATGGTTTGCTGTGTGTAATATGTACTTGCCTTTGTATGAGGCAATTTTAAATATATAATAAAAAGAAAAAAATTAAGCTTTGTTTTGATTTAATATTTCCCTAATTGACATTGTTCACAAAATGATTTCATTTAATTTCAATCTGTGGTCAATCCATGATTCTGCATTGTTGACCATGAAGTTAAAGTGATACTTAAAGTGTTTTTTAAACTGTAAAAATACATACTAAATTGAAACTTCAGTCTTGCTTAATTGATTATTTTCTACATAGAAACTATTAAGTGAGTTTCATTCCATATTTGTTCATAATTATCTGAAGACATGATACAAAGTAAATAGAACATGTGATGGTATTTCTTGGATTTTAATATTCTGTTTTATAATATGAAAAATATTTTCTGTTGCTTATGATGGAAAGTTTTTATGAAAAATCTGATTTTTTCAACATCAGTTTATTGAGTGCCTCCACAGTGCCAGGCATGGTGATAATGCTGGGGTGATGAACAAAATAAACTTGACCCCTGGCATCAGAAAACTTAGAACTAGTGGGACCAAGCTTTAAGTTATGTCTTATTATGTCATTTTGTTTTTTGGAACTGGTTCTCATTACTGAATGCATTAAAACCCTTTTTCAGAATTTAATGCTCTCATTTATTATGTCCAAAATCAGCCAGCTTTTCTCAAAATTTGCCTGTCATTGTTAAGAAAGGTTGACATATTTTTTTTAGTTTGTCAAAATACCAGCTGGCTTCAGCCAGATTTGTTTTGGTTAAAATTTATGATTAGGAATAGTCAATATTTCAATTTGAGTGAAAAAATTTTATTACCATAAATTTTAAGTAGTTGAATGCTACGATGAAATAGATTTTTTTTAGGACGATACTGAAATAAGAGTATGCACTTTTCTTAAATCTAAATAGGTAATATGTATGACTAAAAATTTGACCCCCTTGCTTTATGGTGATATGATGAGCTAGATTTTTAAAACAGTAACCATAAGTACTTTTTATTATAAATCAATTTTCCAGCATCGGGTATTTTTTCTAAGGGCAGATATATCAGTGTGTTTCTTTTATCTATATGTTAAGAAAGAATCTTATTTTTCCAACACAAGTAAACAGACCCAATCATTTGTAGAGGGAAACTGACTGTCTTCCAGACAATCCTTCAGCGCCCCCAGTAGGTGAAAGAATCACCCCCTTTCTTGGGGGTTGAAGGCTAGGAAGGCAGGTAAATACGGGCAACATCTCTGGAGAACGGGAAATTCTGTGCATACTTTCTCTAGTCCTATAATTCTAGGGAGTGGAGGGGAATAGAGCATGTTTTTAGGTATTGGAGTAAAAGTAACTAAAGATATATCTTTTTGTGCATTTCTATATATGCAGGAAAATCTTACTCTGCAGGTGTTTGTGATTTGCAACCAGTAATTCACTAAGTCGTTTTAGTTATAATTTACCTGTGGTATAACAAAGGCCAAGGAAAAGCTGTAATTTTCTGCAGGAAAGATGGTTGCAATTTAGAAGAGCAGCAAGAAAATATTTGGAAGCATCCTCTGGATATTAAAATGCATAATTAAATGTATACACTACACAACACCTGACCTTCCCGTTTAGAAAAGGCAGTAGAGAGTATTCTTTAAGAGCATCTATCTGTGTTGGAATTTTGGTATTATACCTTTTACTTATGACCTTGGGAAAATTGTTTAACCTGTCTATGTCCCAATTTCCTTGTTTGTAAAGAGGCATGGTACCTGCCATGTAAGATGATGGTCTGAGTTAATACATGTAAAACCCTTAGACAATGCCTGGCATAGAATAAGCCCCCAGGAAATGTAGCCATTGCTAGGTCCTTCTAGTTATATTTTCATTGTTACTATGAAAGAACCCCGTAGACACATTGCATTAGAACTGGAAATGCACTCCTTCTATAGATGAAGAAACAAAGACCTAGAGAGGTGAACTCATTCTTCGAGGTCACATAGCTGCAATGCTGGGGGCCAGGTCATAGGGCACTTGACTTTTCCTGGGTGACTTTAATGGAGAACATTGCAAGTCTAGAATTCCTAGCTCTGGTCTTGGCACAATGGCAATTTTCTTGTTGACATTTCCTACCAATATGAACATCCTCAGTTTTCATTCTGTGTAACAGAGTTGCCTTCCAATGTTTTTCTCTTTCAGTATTAAAGGAATGTGGGTAGAGATACTTCTTCACCATTAATTCATTGAGTTGGTGGCATCATTTATTTTCATTATGGTAGATATACCCAATATCTTCCTCATCAAGCAGACCTTCCACTTGTGGCTTTGCTTTTGTTATCTGAGAAGTCCTGGCATAAACACTAAGGCATTTCAGAGCCATTCCTATTTAACTGTGATTCTTATGATATTTTAAAATCAAATATTATACTGAAAAATGTAACAACACTGTTAGAGCTGATATATTGCTGTGTTAAAGGTATACTAATGATTGCACTAATCCCTTTGATACGTTTGATTAGTAATTATTCATGATAGAAGAGTCCAAGCTGGATGTTTGGGCATACTCTACTGGTATACTGGTCCCTTCTAAATTTGATATTGACCTTGAGACAATCCATTGAGCTTGGCTCACTCATTCTTTCCTTCACTGACTATTCACTGAGCACCTCCAGGGGCAGGCACTGTGATTGCCACCTCCCTGGGTGGCCGTCCACCCTGAAGTGGCTGTAATCCCTTAAACTACTGTTAACCTCTCTGGGATAATCTGTCATTCTGGACCACCTGGGCTGAGGGCATCCACCTGTGACCCTCTCCAGCTCTTGGGTCTTCCCCTGAGTAACTCCCCTCATCCCAAAGCATCCTCCGCATCTCTGTGCCCTGTATCCAAATTTAACCTCTCTTCGTTGAACCTAAACAGTTCAGCCTTTGCGGAACATTTCCACCTTTGTTAATATCTGCCTCTGATGCTTGTAAAGCTCATGAAATAGAAAAAATAATTTAACTTCTACATTACTGTTGTCTGAAGTTCGGAGTAGTTTTGAGGGTTTGTCTTGTCTCCTCAACGCATTGTTAGTTCTTTTGGGAAGAGTGTTAGCATTCCCCGTATTTAATTTAACACAGGGCTAACCATATTGCAGGTGCTTAATTAACATATGCATAATTTACCCTTACCGTGGAGCTACATTTTCCTTACCAGCTGCATTTTCATCGTCCAGCCTGCTGGTAAAAGCACAAACTTTGTGGTTAGACCTGGATCTAGGCCTCAGTTTTGCCACTTAGTGTGTATTCCTGACAAGTTAATTTATCCGTCCTTCAGTTACTTCTTCTGTGAAATAAAACGAATAACAGAACCAGGCTCATGGAGCTCTGTTGGGAATTAAGTAAGATAGATCATCCGAGCACTTAGCACAATGGGCACACGTTATACCCCAAACAAACGTAAGTATCTGTTCTTATTCTGTTTGTACCATAGAGGGTTCTCCTTGCCAAGGTCTCTTGTAGATGTATTTCAGGCTGAAAATCAAGTGACTACTAGAATTTTTAAATCTGAGAATGAATGCAGGAGATGCATTTCTATCTGCGTGATAAATATTGTTTACATAACTTTGACTTATTAAAATAAAAGCATAGACAGGGAGAAGCATAGATGATTTCATTGAAAGTTGCATTTTGACATAAGTTTAACATTTTCTGGCACTAAAACTCTTGCCAAGTTAACACTCATATTGGCCTTCATACTTTTTAGTTTTGTTATAATAGCTTTGGAGAGTTTTATATAAAATTACCAAGAGTAATGAGATGATATTTACCATGTGGTTCCCTGGTATCAAACAAAGAAATAAGACACTTGGCAATTCTGGTTTGCAACCACCAGGTGCATCTGGGAGGAAAGAAAAGAATTATTGAGTCAGCTTGTGTGCTCGTTGGTCCATTTGACAGAATTAAGCCTATGCTAATCCTTCAATGCCCTTTTTATATAAGGATACAATAAAAATCATAAGGAAGGAAATGAGAAGAGGCTTGGAAGAAGACTTCATTTGCCCGACTGTTTTGGGCGGTGTTACGAATAATTCTCTTTGTTCCCTCCTTTTGCTTCTGCTTACACGTCTGTCTCCAGGAGCCAGCATCAGGTGAGAGAGCGGTAGACACAGTAACAAGAGCTTTAACCCAAAACCATTGTGAGCAGCTTTACCAACTAGTTTTCTGACTCTTTCCGTAGCTCTAGAACGACTGTGCCGAGAGGGAATGAATACGGAGACCTGGTCATGGCTTGCAGAGATGCATAAGGCAAATTGTATCTCAGAGTCAAACCACGTCACTTTTGAGAAACTTAGTGCTTGAAATGAAAATTTTCAATTATTAGGACAATTAAAATATATTGAATGAATAATTTATTGCTTTTGAAACATACAGACACGAAGTACAATAGTTTCTTTTTAGAACGTTAAAATTGTGAAGATTTCTCAAGACGGTCATTATTTTCTGGGAGAAATCTGTGAATGAATCAAATCTCTATGTCATTTCCCCATAGAAACTTCCTGGTAGAGAACATGGTACATCAGCCCCGTGGTAACAGGAGCCCTTACTAAAAGGTCTTGGAATTAGGAATTGTCCCATTTACATTGATGTCCTTTATTATCCCTGAGACAGTCTTGAGATATCACAGCTAGGACAAGCTAAAACTCAAAGGTGCTGGTTTTTATTCCCATATGCTCACCCTCATGACTGAATTATTGTGTGCGAATATGTGTGTGTGTGTGTGTGTGTGTGTGTGTGTGTGTGTGTGTGTGGTTTTTAGTGTCCTCTGTTATTTCTTGAAAGCTATATAGAGAAAAAAGGGCAAAATAATTAAGATTTCAAGCTACCAGTGATCTGTGTACATTATAAAGGAAACAAAATTTTAGGTCAGTCCATTATTAGAACCAATATAAGCAATGGATGTTAGAAATTCAAGGAAGAGATCAGAAGACTGTAAGTCAAACAGATGATGAAGAAATGTTAACATAGCTCAGACGTATGGTAAACTTCATGTCTACCCCTCTCCTGTCACTGACTTGCAGTGAATTCGAACACACAGCATCCATGTTCTTTGGAATTGGACTTTAGGTGGACAAAATGAGATTAATCACCTGATTAATTTGATTAAGCTTTGATTCTTGATCACAATCCTCATTGATCTATATCTGGCTCATTATTTATACTAAAACAAACACCCACAAATACATTCTGAACTAGAATATCTGTAATAACACATTTCTGTCTGTATGCTCCACACGTCTCATTGCCCTGTCTACCCTCTGATGTAACCTTCATGTTGAAATTGGTTTTTATTATTCTCTTGCTTTTCTTTTGTTCATTTTATCACACACATAGAAATGATGTGTGTATGTGGTGTGAGGTAGAAATAGAAATATATTTACATGTTACTTTCCTTATGGAGAATCAGTTGTCACTGATCCATTCAGTTACTCTAATTTCAAATCTGTCATGTATCAGAATTCCATATATGGGTGGTTGATTACAGTCTATTCTGCTCCATTGGTTAAGTTCTTGTTTTGTTTTTATTCCTGCAATACTATATGCACAGGCACACACACAAACACACGCAGAGTATGTCAGTAATTAGTAAAGCTTTACAATGAATATTTATATTGGGCAGGGCAGGTAACATCTTATTATTCCACTCCTTTAAAAGTACCTTAATTATTCTTGACCTTTTGTTCCTCCATGTAAACTTTACAATGAACTTATGTTGATCTCATATGAAAGCCCTGTTGGGATTTTTTTTAGTGTCATATTGAATCTATTGATCCACTGCTGAGAATTGGTATTTATGGTGTTACATTTTTCCATTCATTTGTGTGCTTCAGTAAAGTTTTATGGTTTTCTTTATGCTGTTCTTGCTCCTCAATCTAACAATGTATTTTGTAGACTGTTGCTTACTATAAATGGCATTTTTCAAATTATGATTTCTATTATTTTGTTCCTGGTATAAAGTAAGAGAATTGAATTTTGAATATTGATCTTGTGTCCAGGCAACTTGTTGTTATATCCTATGCATTACTGGTCACTGGACTGAAGATTCTTTCCAGTATCCCACATAGACAATCATATCATTGGCAAATGATGAGAGTTTTATTTCTTCTTTTCCACTACCAAAACCCTTGATTTATTTTTCTAGTTTTATTATTCTGACTAGGAACTTTAACATGATTTTGATAGAATTGGTGATTATGGGTACCATTGCTTTTTTCCTGACTTTAAAGGCAATTCATTTATACTTTATCCATTTAGGATGATGTTGGTTATAGATTTTTGCAGATCTTTTTTGAGATTCTTTTTTATTATAATTTATAAAAAAGTTCAATGTGATTGGGTATTGAATTTCACAAAATTGAGATGATCATGTACTTTTTTGAGTGGTTTTTAAATCCGTCAATGTAATGAATATAGATTTTCGGCCATATACGACAAACCCACAGCCAACATCGTACTGAACGGGGAAAAATTGAAAGCATTTCCACTTAGAACTGGAACCAGACAAGGTTACCAGAAGAGGTCTATCACCTCTTCTATTCAACATAGTGCTGGAAGTCCTAGACAGAGCAATCAAACAAAAGAAGGAAATCAAGGGCATCCAAATGGGGGCAGAAGAGATCAAAGTATCTCTCTTTGCTGATGATATGGTCTTATATCTAGAAAACCCCAGAAATTCTTCCAAGAGACTACTGGAATTGATAAATAAATTCAGCAGTCTCAGGTTACAAAATCAAGTCAAGTGTCAGCCTGATTTAGGATTTTTTTTTAACGCAATTGTATTATTATTGATAGTGACACCATTTTTACATTTTGTCATTGTTGGAACTGATTTTGCTCTTTCAGAAAAGTAGTGTTATGAAGGAAGAAGGGGAGATACAAAGGAAGGGAGAGAGAGAGAGAGGGAGTGGAAATATCCTGAAAGATTTGGGCAAGATAGGAGGAGAAGGTGACAACAGGTAAAGGTGTAAGAGAGAATGTGTGTTAACAGGAAAATCGATGTACAGAAATCAGTAGCATTCATATACGCCAACAACGATCAAACTGAGAACCAAATCAAACACTCAATACCCTTCACAATAGCAACAAAGAAAATAAAATACCTAGGAATATATTTTACTCCGGAGGTAAAAGACCTCTACAGAGAGAACTATGAAACACTGAGGAAAGAAATAGCAGAGGATGTAAACAGATGGAAAACCATACCATGCTCATGGGTCAGCAGAATCAATGTTGTTAAAATGTCCATACTACCCAAAGTGATCTACAGATTCAGTGCAATCTCTATTAAAATACCAATATCATTTTTCACAGATTTAGAAAAAATAATTCTACACTTTGTATGGAACTAGAGAAGACCCTGTATAACCAAAGCACCTTAAGCAAAAAGAACAAATTGGAAGGCATCAATTTATGAGACTTCAAGCTATACCACAAGGCTATAGTAACAAACACAGCATAATACTGGCACAAGAACAGAGACATAGGCCGGG
>NW_012154286.1:277070-319625 GCF_000956105.1 Propithecus coquereli
AAGGCATGAAACCATAAGAATTCTAGAAGAAAATGTTGGAAAAACCATAAGAATTCTAGAAGAAAATGTTGGAAAAACTCTTGTAGACATTGGCCTAGACAAAGAATTTATGAAGAAGATCCCCAGAGTAATCACAGCAGCAACAAAAATAGATAAATGGGATCTGATCAAATTAAAAAGCTTCTTCACAGCCAAGGAGACTATCATTAGAGCGAATAGACAACCTACAGGCTGGGAGAAAATATTTGCATGCTACACATCCAGTAAAGGGCCGATAACTAGAATCTATATAGGACTGAGGAAAAGGAAAATTAGCAAAAAAAAAAAGAAAAAAAGTCAAGCAACCCCATTAAAAAGTGATCAAAGGACATGAACAGAAACTTTTCAAAAGAAGATAGATTAATGGCCAACAAGCATGAAAAAATGGTCAACATCTCTAATCATCAGGGAAATGCAAATCAAAACCACAATAAGATATCATTTAACTCTAATGAGAATGGCCTTTATCAAAAAGTCTCAAAACAACAAATGTTGGTGTGGATGTGGAGAGATAGGAACACTCATACATTGCTGGTGGGACTGCAAACTAGTACAACCTCTATGGAAGGTAGTCTGGAGATACCGCAAAGAACTAAAGATAGAATCATCATTTTTTTTTCAGGTGAGAAATAATTTTATGAAAGAATGAAACATAATTTTAAATTTCAGAACTTCTGGGACCAAAACTAAACAGGATCATACTTGTTACATTATTCTTACGACATGGAGGAGGTAAATCAAACTTAACCTTATGTGGTTTCTTCACCTTAAGGATAACTACAGTTAAGTCTTCTCTCATTTATATTGGTAGAACCATCATTTGATCTAGCAATTCTGATACTGGGTATCTACCCAAAGGAAAAAGGGATATTCTATAAAAAAGACATCTGCACGCGAGTGTTTATAGCAGCACAATTCACAATTGCAAAGATGCAGAAACAACCCAAGTGCCCATCAATACATGAGTGGATTAATAAAATGTGGTGTATGTATACCGTGGAGTTTTACTCAGCCATAAACAAACAATGGTGATCTAGCACCTCTTGTATTATCCTGAATAGAGCTGGAGACCATTCTACTAAGTGAAGTATCACAAGAATGGAAGAACAAGCACTACATGTACTCACCATTAAATTGGTACTAATTGATCAACACCTATGTGCACATATGGAAGTAACATTCATAGGGTGTTGGGCAGGTGCAGGGGGGAGGAGGGGATGGGTAACTCACATGTAATAGATGCAGTGCACGCTGTCTGGGGGATGGGCACGCTTGTAGCTCTGACTTGGGTGGTGCAAAGGCAATTTATGTAACCAAAGTGTCTGTATTTTTCCAAGATTTTTTGCATTTTATCCAAATTCTCAAATTTAATAGCATGCATTTGATAATAGTGCTCTCATTTTGGTGTTTTACATATGCTCTATTTTTGGTTTTTATTTATAATATTAATACTATCTTTACATGCCTTCTTTTCCCCTTAATCTCATCAGTTGTTTGTATTATTTTAACTTTTTCAAGAACCATTATTTGTCTTTGTTTATCTTCTCTATTATTTATTTCTGTCCTTATCTTTCTTATGTCCTATTATTTCAGTCAGAACATGTTAGATTATGCTATGGAAATGAACAGCTCCAAAATCTGAGTGGTTTAACACAACGAAGGTGTATATTTTGCTCAAGCTACACAGCAAATGGGAGTCAGGAGAGGGCCTCTCTCATGTAGTCACTCAGGGATTCAGGAGGAAGGAAGGTGCTTCCTGGGACTTACTGCCTTCCTCAAGGAAGTACACCACAGAAGAAAAGAGTGCTTCAAGGTCTTACTACTGGCAATTAACATCTTTCACATGGAAGTGACATCCCTTTATTTTTCATTGTCCAGAGGAAGTGTTCTAGTTCTCATGTGCTGCCTAAAAATCCTCGAAACTTAGTGCCCCAAAGAACACCATCATTTATTGTCCTTCTGAATCTGAAGTTTGGGCCAGCTTGCTGGTGGCAGCTCATCCCTGCTCTGTGCATTAGCTGAGGGTACGCAAGCACTTACCTAGCTGCCGGTCACGCAGGCTGGACTGTTGGCTGGAACACCTCCATGTGGCCTCTCTACGTGATGCCTTGACTGCCTCATTGTATGACAGCTGGGTTCCAAGAATGATCATCCTAAAAGAACAAGGTGGAGGTGCATGGCATTTTTACTACTCTGTCTCTGAAGTCAGGGAAAACTAACTCCACCGTACTCTGTTGGCTGAGACATCACAAAGACCTACCCAGGCTCAACTGAAGGGGACACAGGACCTCACGTGATGAGAGGATGTCAGCTACGTGTGGCATGAGATGTAGGGTGGCCCCGTGTGCAGAAAATACAATCTGCCACGTACCTTACACAATCATGCCAAACGTCCAGATGCCCAGAAGGAGGATGCATCAATTAGCCTGTGTTGTGTAACAAACCACCCTGAAACTTAACCTATTGGAACAACTTCTCTTATTTAGCTTGCGATTCTGTGGGTCAGCTCTTGATTCTTCTGATCTAGGCTTCCCAGTTGATTTCTGCTCTCTGATGGTCATCTCATGTTTGTGTGGTCCACCGGCAGATTAGTTATTAACCAGGTCCCCCAAGAGGGCCTCATATCCATGTGTGGTCTCTCGGGCAGGCTGTCAGCCGTGACTGTTGGGTAGGGTGATAGGTCCCTGGGCTACGTGTCTCCCCTATGAAGCAGGATCTCCTGAGCTCCTTTGTATGGAATTCGGGGGTTCCAAAGAGCAGCAGGGAAGAGGCAAGCCCCCCGCCACCCAAGCATTTTTAAGTCTTAGCTTGTGTCATGCAGCTGTTGTTAGATTGGCCAAAGGGGGTCACATGGATGGAGCCTGAGTCCGTGTGGGAGAGAATTACACGAGGACGTGGATGCAGGGAAGGGAATTGTTGCAGCCAATTTTGCAGACAAAACCGTAACAAAGAGGTGAACTATTGCAGAATGTTTAGCAGCCCCTAATTATAACCGCAGTCTACCTCCCCAGCCACCCAATATATAGTTTGTTCCCTCCTTAAGAAAATATACATTTCCCTTTCTCAAGAGAGACAACCCAAAAATCCTCTCCACTAATGGCAGCAAGCTGGGATCTCTGAGTGAAGGGAACTGTTCTGTTCAGAGGGAACAACTAGCAGTCATTTCCACATCAAGCCTGGTGTGTCTTCTCTTGATCTGGAGAGCAACGGGCTAAAAAGACTTGTTATCAACCATCCGCCTAACCACCCCCACCCCACCACAGTATACAAAGGATAACCACAGTGAGCCCTCCTAATATCCCAAAAGAAGAATGACACTCAATTTTCCCTGGTTCATAGCAATTATAAATCCACCTGGATAAGCAGTTTGAGGGTCCCAGGGCCCTGAGGCTGGGGACTGCCTCATTAGACCCAGACTCCTGTCCAGGAAATAGTCCCCTTGCCTGTTGTGCTCTGTGGCCTCTGTGTGCTCTGTGGCCTCTGAATCTTCTTTGTTTACCATCCTCTTAACCACATCTAAATTGCCTATTGGGGATATTCCCTTCTAGGGGACTAAGCAGCTTTCTCGGCCCTTTCCCTGCCACAGATAGACAGAGAATGCAAAGTTTTTTCATTTTTAAAGTCTAGAACAGCCATCATTCAGGTTAGTACTTTTTTTGGAAGCACAAATCTCTCAACGCTTATTCAACTTCTTGTCTGCTTGATTTCGGTCATCTGGGTGTCAGTGGCCAGAGCCAGAGTTCTCTGCAAAACGTGCTTCTTGACGGATTTGCTATGTTTCTCTGCCTTCTCACCTCATGTCCATCTCTCTCCCTCCCTCTCTCTCTCCCTCTCCCTCCCTGCCTCTCTCTCTCTCCCTCCCTCCCTCTCTCAGTTTGTGTATACTTCAAGCCTGTATGGGAAACACACTTTCTTGGTTTTCTTTTTCCTGTGCCATTGTGTCCAGCTGATAGGATTTACTAGCACACACTCTTGGTTGGGCTGGAACTCTGGGACACCTTTATCCATTCAGTTTTCCTCGGCAGTGATGGACATGTCAGACTGCATGTCACCTCTGTGGCCCACGGTCAGTGTTTAGTCCCTTCTAAGGTCTGGTAATAAGCCAGCAACTATATTTCTCAAAAGCAGAATAATTATCTGCAGTGTCGTTAATTATAAAGCACTGGTTTAGGTGGAAAAGTTGGAGCTTTTGGGAAAGTCTGTGAAGACAAATGTGGCTGGTCACCCAAAGGGTGGCCCGGATGGGGGAGGTCAGTGGAGAGGCCACGGGCATCTGCTGCTTCTGTGTAGCTGCCACTCTGTGCTTGGGCAGCCAGTGTCTTCTGGGCCCCTGTTCACAAGTGGCCAGAAGTTGGGAAGAAGAGGACGGAGAGTGAGGACACGCAGACACCAGCCTGGGGCGCTGCGACTGCGCCTTGTCTTCTCTGACTGTGAAAACTTTTGTTGAGGACTTGCTTCACTGTTGCCTCCCAGATCTGCAAATCTGGCACAAATTCCTTTTTCTTTCCCCCACTCTATCCAAGAGCCATAGAAGGAAGGGGATTCTGGGAAATGGAACAACCAGCAAAACCAAACTGACACCCGAACAACGCAGCTCAACTCTTAAAATTGTTCCTTCCCCTCCAGTCACCATGTTACTGCACGTCACAAATGCTGATATGCTCACATTATTCTTTTTAAATTCACATCATGATTTATTTTTTTGATGAAAAGGTTATTTAGAATTGTCTTTTTATCTTACAAACGTGTTAATGTTTACGTTTTTGTTGTGAAATTCTAACTTAAATTCTGCCGTGATCAAAGACTGTGCGTCTCAATGATGCCTCTTGTCCAAAAGCCTTTGCAAGCTGCCTGATACATAATTTTTGTAAACACTCCATGTACACTTGGTGAAGAATATTGTTGGAATAATGGTTGGATGTGGAATTCTGTATTTTTCAGTTGGGCCAGTCTTACTGATTATGATGTTCAAAGCTTCTATGTCTTTTTTATTTGTTTGTTTTTGTTTTTGTTTTGTTTGGCCTATTGATAGCAAGATAGAGGGATTGAAATCATCTGTTCTTGGTAAATTAGTTTATTTTCCCCTGTGTGTAAAGTTTTGCTTTATACACTTTGAGACTATTTTATTAGGTTTACAGATGTTTAAAATTATGATAATTGCCTATTTATTCCTTTCATACCTCATGATAAAAGGAATTATGACTATGTATGTGGATAAGAATAAACATTTTTCTCTATTACACATATATGAAAATATATGTATCTGCACGCATACACCTGTAGTCAAATGTGTATCATAGCTAAAGTCTGATTTTGTTTTCCCCAATAAGCACAGTCATTTGTGGGCTACCTGTGGTACCCTGTCTGCACCACAGCCACGCAAAGTCTGTGTCACGGTGCACGTATCGCTGGCTTGGGGCACGCAGGTTCTCACTCTGAGTGCACAGCAGGAAGTGGCAGAAATGGGTTTCTATCTTCAGTCTGTCTGGCTTCAAAGCACTTCAGTAAAATATCTGTTTTTAAAAAAGATAAGAAAGAAATAATTTACATTAGACTGTCCTTTACTGTCTAAATGAAAAACAGTACTAACAACAACAACAACAAAAAGAAAAATGCACACAGAAAAGAATGAAAATACAGATAAGCTGTTGCTGTGTGGAAAAGCATTTAAGAAACAAACGGGTTGTCGCATAATAAATAAAAGTGATGGGTAGTTAATAGGCCTAGCAATTAGGAGCTCTCAAATTACCGGAAAATGCATTGAAAATGAAAGGATAAAATGTTTGAAGAGAGTAATAGGAACCCGTTATCATTACAGTAGATGATACCATGGTAAAAATCTCCTTTTTTAAAGATATTTTAGTATATTTCATTTACTATGCATTATATGGTAATTTTTTAATTTAAAAAAGACATTTTAGTACATTTTAGTAATATTAAAATCATTTTAATACATTTCGTTTAGTTTACATTATATGGTATTTTTTTCCTACAAAGGAAGGGTTAGGATACCTAAAAATAGTTAATTTAGATTAACAATGTTTTTAATGATTTAGTTTGCTTATTTTAAGCTACTCTGTCTTATACTTTGAAGTTTGAAAACTCGACTTAATCAGAAGAGAACAGCCGCGAGGTGTGCCTTTCTGGCTTCAACCGTCTTCCCATCCACTGGGAACAGTGTGGGGAGGGAGGAGAACCCTGTAATCGCAGATCTGAGGGCATCCTGTTATTTCCTTAGCCTTAAGAAAAACGCATGATGCAAATCGCAAGGCTAAGGAAGAACGTAGTTTATAAGCTTATACATTCTCTAATGAATACTCTTCTGTTTTTTCCTTGACACTCTTTTAGAAGATGCTTTTTTGTGGAAAAGTCTATATTAGAACTCCTTCAGTGTTAGAGTTCAAAGGCTGATGCAGACTAAATTGATGGCTGTTCTCTTTCTTGAAGTGTTCCTGTTCTGCAGTGGGCCCAAGGTTTGCAAAGGCTGGGCTCAACAGCCTTGTGAGCAACAGCTGACTGTCTTCAGCCGTTGGCAATCTGGGACCCTGGCTCAGCCTCTGGAGCTGGGGTATGCTGCTGGAAGTCGATGCTCCTCCTCTGGCTTGCAGAATACCTGGCAGCCATTAGGATGGCATTGTGACATCATAGGTCCCCTCCTCCCTAACAGTATATTCAAAATTATAGTTTGCTGTTGCATTGTCAGAATGACATATGAAATCTTGGACCCTAAAAGCTTGTGCTTTTTGTTGTTGTTGTTCTCATTTTAAAAGAAATTAAAACTTTTTTGTTGGTTCCTAAGAGGATTATGGGATCCAGGAATTGTGCTTACTGTGACTAATAGAGAAGTCACCCTGTAGTCCAGAAAAGTCACTTCTGAGTGATCTAAAAAGAGAGAGAGAGAATAGAGAGATTCCAATATATTAAACCAAAACCAGTATCAAGTCTTAAATACTGTGCCCATCAAGATAAGACATTGAGTCTTTGTCTTGTTTACAGATAGATCTTTTCAGAGAGAAGTGCAGCAAAAGCTCCCACAGGTCATTCTGTTTGTCCCCAGCAGCCTAGGAAGACTACATCACGACCTTTTTTGTTCCTTTAGCTACTGATTTTCACTTCAGTTATGCATATTTTTGCACTGATTTTCAGTCTTTCTGGGGAAATAAGAGCCAATAAAGTCAATGATTATTTCTCTCCTGCTGGAGTAATGAAAAGCATGAACAGTCATACTAGGAAAACAGCTTTCCTGGTTATTTACTGATTAGTTTTGTGTCCTCAACTCATTGAAGTTCATTTGATGAGGTTTCAATTAAATCAGTTTTCGTGGCTTCATGTGTGTAGCCATCGTAACCTCCAATCTGATGTCTTCTGTGACGGGCTCTCATGTCCCATGCGTGCATTTCTTTGTGATGTCTGAGTGCCGGGGAGTGCGTGCAGCCTGGTGGGAATCTCATAGCCCTTTGCAATAATTGTAAACTATGTCTGAGGGTTAAGAGTAATAACGCAGGCACTTAATCGTGGATAAAAATAGCAATGGAGAGAGAGAACATCTCATTTGATCCTCCTGTTTTCTGCCAGTTCTGGAAACACACGTTCTTTGGCCACAGCAAGGGCTGGCTCCACTCACTTGAGCTCTCTGTCTGCTGCGTGGCCATAAACCCCACAGGTGGTCCTGAGCTGGAGACCTGGGCAGCCCCTGACAGCCCTTCCCCGGGCCTCAGTTTTCTCAGCTATAGAATGGTGCTAATGCTAATACCTCCTCTGCAGCCCCCAGGTGGTTGTAAGAATTAAAGAGGTTTGTATATGCAAGAGAGCTTAGCACAAAAAAATGGTGCTATTAGCATTTACTACTCTTGTTACCATTGCCTGTTTCTCAGACATCATTTAACACACATATGATTGTGAAAGAGAAAGGGAAATGCTGAAGTTGGGAGGGCCTGGGTGCCAGTTCTTTCTCCTCGATGGTAGCCTGGACTCAGTGTGGGATTTTGCTGGATCTGCTCCCTGTGGTTAGTTGCCTGGTGTTTCAATGGACCCGTCTCCAATGTGAAGTTAGAGCAGCTACCTGGACGAAGTGAACCCTGTACCCATCGGTAATGGTTAGGCATCCAAGGCACTAGTATTTGAAAGATGCTTGCTTCATAAGTCCCAGATTTTACTGTTACCTTTAATATTCCAAAACCTCAATGGAAGTTTTTATGGTCCCAGCCATGTGGCTTTTTTGATTGAAATGCCTATGGATGTTTCAGTAACTAAACACATTTGGGTTAAAGACCTCAAACTGTGTTTCCTCCAGTAGTAAAAGCTGTCCCTAGCAAGGTTCCAGGGTAATGTTTGGTAGACACTAAAGCCTAAATCTATGCTTGTGCAATCAAAGAAACATATCTATTGTATGGTGGAGAAATTACGTAGAATTGAAATAGTGTGCTTTTTTGTGGCTAGAAAGAGATAAATACAAAACGAGTATTTGTGTGCCAAAATAAATTTTTAAAAATGCATTAGCAAGAGCTAATAATAAATGCCCATTTTCCTTTTGTTATTGGAGCCCACGAGAGGTGGAGGAAGGAAAATAGCAAACGTGGCACACGCTTCTGATGGTTCCCGCTCTATCTCCTTCCGTATGCAGCGCTTTCCGACCCTGTTCTGTTAACCTATGATCCTCTTAAAACATTAATTGCCATGCATTAAAATAAAAGCTCATCACTCTAAAGACTGAGATAATTAAAATTTTTTTAAAAAATAAAACATTTCAAATCCATTTGGAAGACCTAATTTTCTAAGGCCAGGCTTATTTCTGATCCTCCGATGCAGACGGTGAAGCTGGTTGTCTTACTTTCTCCTGGCACTAATGTGTTCTTGCACTTCCTTTCTTGTATTCACTTCTGAATAAAATCCATTTCTCCATTTATCAAGGAAAATGTAAATTTGATAGTATAGCTGTTTTGCCTTAATTTAAATACCCAATATTGGATTATCTCTTTAGGAAAAAAAAATTTATTTAATATGAAACTTAAATTTTTAAAAGTTCAAACTGTTCTACTTGTAAAATCATTTTTAAACCCAATATATTTTGACATTGACTAATGTGGATAACATTTTAAAAACATAAATCATGGATATCACAGTGTCTCTAAATTGTAACTTTTCCATATATTCTTTCCTCTCCGCAGGAAGTTGAAGACCATGTGGCGTTTTTAATAACAGTTCCAACGGCCCTGGCGATTTTCTTTGCGATATTTATCCTCGTCTGCATCGAGTCTGTTTTCAAGAAGCTGCTGCGCCTCTTCTCTTTGGTGATATGGATCTGTCTCGTGGCCATGGCCTACTTGTTCATGTGCTTTGGAGGCACCATCTCTGCTTGGGACCAGGTAAGTGTTAACATTTCTTTTTATATTTCCTATATGTGCCTTGATTTGTGACATACTTAGTTCTGTGAACATCTTTGGCCCTAAATTATAAAGAGGAGACCTATAACTGAGAACAAAGTATTTAAAAAATTTTTCTCTTTTTAAAATTTGTCTGTTTTTAATTGACAAATAATAATTGTATATATGGGGTACAATATATATGTATATGTGCATGTGTATATGTGTATATATGTATGTACTGTATATATATGTGTATATGTGTTTATATGTACACATATATATATGTCTAATATAAGAGTAAATCAAGCTAATTAACATATCCAACACCTCATCTATTTATTTATTTTTGGGGGTGAGAAGGTTTAAAATCTACTCTTTTAGCAAGTTTGAAACATAAAATACATAATTATTCAATATGGTCAGCATGTTGTGCAGTAGTTCACTAAATCTCATTTATCCTGTCTAACTGAAAGTGAAATGGACCAGACACAGAGAACGGTCTTTTGAAATAGTGTCTTCACCTGATGGTCATTCCATACCCATCTTAACTAATCAATCCTGCTGCAGCCAGGGCCTTGGCTAAGGTCTCATGCTGTCGCTTGTTTGGGAAACTGAGCTTCCGTTTGGTCTAGGGTCTTGGTTTATGTCTCACACCACAGTTTTGGCGACTCAGTTCTCCTGTTCCCTGAGTACCTGGCTAGGTTTTCTATTATCCTCGATTCTCTCTGGGATCAGAGTCTTCCCATGTTCCTCCAACTCTGCAAGACTGGCGGTTGCCCTTAAATTCTTCCTCTATTACTAGAGCCCTCCTACTTACAGACAGACTTCTGCAACACTGATTTGCTCTCCACACGATCAGATCCTATCAAGAGGATTGCTTCGTATACCTGTTGGGAAAACTACATTGATTCATTTTGCACCTGGTGAGGCTCTCGTGGTATCACATCTTTAGGACAGTGTAGTCTTACTAAGTTACTAATAGGTTTTTCCACAATGCTGCTGCCGCGTGGGTGGTTCTTCCCAGTGTACCCATCTGACAGTTTGATTAAACGGTGTCCTGGCCAGGGACAAGCCTGGGCTGGAGATACAGATACGTGAGCTATTAGCTTAGAACTTGTCGTCCAAGCTGCGGGGGTTTGAAGCCATCCAGGGAGAGAGTGAATTGAGCAGCTGACGGGGCTGTCACAGGGTTGGTGGGGACGTCAAGGCCATAGGAGAGGAAATAGGATCCAGAGAGATGGGAAGAAGAGCTCGAGTAGAGGAGACTTGCTGTAGAGGCTCAGGGAGCAGACAGGTGTCGGATGGGCTCAAATGCCATGGCAAGGAACGGAATGTAACTGGTGTGCCTTGTCTGAAAAGAGCCCAAAGATGAGATTTCTAGTGGGTTCTGTCATCAGGTGGTCCTGTGACCTCTGCCAAGCCATTATCCTCTCTGGGCCTCAGATTCTTTTGCAAAGGGAGAAGGCTGGACTCAGTGAACTCAAGTTACTCTGTCTGGCTCTGAGATGATGCATTCAGAGGGACACAAGAATTGGTGGATGGCTGCATCTTGCCTTCGTCTCTCTCCCACGAAGGCCCCTGGGAGGGCTGGGCACAAGTGCCCCTGCTCCGGCCAGCCCCTTCCTGCCTCAGCTCCTGCCTCTTTCCTTTGCACCCTGAGCTCCTGTCCACCCTCCCCTGCTGCCTGCAGTGCCCTTCTGCCTGCACGGCCCGCACGCTGGCACCTGGTGAGGAGCATGCTCGTCTGTGGCCTGGACTGGTGGTCTCCGCTTGCACCGAGGCCACCTTGTTTTAGCAATACAGGTTTATAGGAAGACTTACTGACCAAAGGCCATGTATTCCCTCCTTGTTCAGCATTTTCTTAGCTTACTTTCCTTATGAATTACAGAATCAATTTGTCACGGGCAATGAAAAGTCCACTTGGGTTCTGGATTTAAATTATATTGAATTTCTAAATTTTTGCTTAGAAAGATATTTAAACCCTAAGAATGAATAAAAGGATGCTGTAAAAAAAAAATCCAGAAATTTGCTATCTTTCTGTGTTGAGTCTTTCTGTGGAAAGACATCGCATGTCTCTCCAAGAATTCTGGTTCTCTTTTATGTCTTTCAAAGAATTTTTTTTTCCTTCATAAAATCGGTAGTAATTTTCCTTAGACCTAATCTTAGGTGCTTGAAATTTTTTGCAGGATTTTTAAAATTACCTTTTCTAATGGATCAATGTTGATGCATAAGAATATGTTGCTTTTATGTTGCTCTGTATACTGCCATCTTGGTGGGCTCTTCTGAGTTCTGTTAGTTTAGCTGAGAGTCTCGGTTTATTTGTATGGATAGTGTGGTCTTCTGCAGAGAGTTAGAATTTTCTTTCTCCCTGTCAAACCCTTAATTTACTCTGTTCTTAGATAGTATATTGTTTAACTGTATTAGCCAGAACTTCTAATGCAGGGGTGAGTGGTAGAGTGTGAACGGCATCATGCTATTTAACTTAGTTGGGACACCTAAGATTCTACCAGTAATGTAATGTTTGCTTTATCATTATTATTATTTTTAGTGGAACTGGTTAATCAGGATAAGGTCCTTCTGTCTCTCTGCAGTGTCCTTCTTCCCCAGGTTGTAAACCCTTAGCACAGCCTTCCCAGGCCTCCTATGCCTCCTGGTCGGGCGACGTCATCACTGTGCTTGAGATTTTCCGTAGAACTTCAGGCGATGGTAGCACCTCGAGTCATAGTACACACCCCCTCTTGTTCATCAGTTGCCTCTCCCGCTGGAGCACAGACTTCCAGGCAGGGATGTGACTGTCTTTTCCGTGTCCCATCCTGGCCTCTAGGAGACTGCTGTCCCACTGCTGGCAGCCTGCACCTCCTACTTCAATGTGCTCATTATTGGACGACTGTACTTCTTCATCTCCGGGTGTGCTGTTGTTTGTTGTTCATCTCCACCTCTCCCTTTTTGCCTATTTTTGGTTTTATACCATGCATTTTGGTTTTGATGCTGTCCATCTGCTTTTAAACGTCTCTTGATGTATCTTAAACATGCTTATTTCATAGTGATTTTGCTTCTGTTTCTCAAGACTGATTTCTCTTAGGTGTTGAATTTCTTGGCCAACTTCCTTCATATTCATTCTCCCTGTGTACCTTGATGTTTTTGTTGTCAAGCTCATCTTGAATTGGAATTGTTTTTAACCTCTGCCCCCACAGGTGTGCTCAGCCATCCTGTGGTTTCTTTCTCATGCTGCTGGGCCCTGGGTGGAACTAGTGTACATGTGGGACTCAGCCTGGCTGCCCCATGTGACATTGCAGGTTAGGTGACCAGCCCAGCCTGTGGCCTGGGGATGTTCCCAGGAGGAGCACAGCTGTGTCTCCTTGTTCCTCTCACCTCGGACATGATGCTTGGAAAAGACCACAGCCAGGCTCCGTGGTTGCAGCTATTTTTGGCCACTATTCCTGAGCTGGGAGATTTGGCACAGTGTCTGCTTCATGCTGTGGGCCTGCTCACACCCTCGCCGGAAGGGGGACACCGGGAGCCCTATTCCTCTACTGGAGTTTGAGATGCTGCCCAACACTCCTAGCTGCTCCTGTCTATTCCATGGGAACAGGGATTTACAATGAAGTTATTGTGCCATATTAAGCAAATGTCTGCCACTTGGTATCTTTTAATGTAGGCACCACAGATGTAGGCCCCTTGATGACCTCCAGAGATGTTACCATAGGTTCACCGTCCTTAAGAAAGTGGGCTACTTTCAATATCCTTTGGAATATGATAGCTCCCAATTGAAGATGGTTAAATTAAAATATCATCATACAATGGTGCAGGAGTGAGCCAGCTGCACGTTAGAGAGAACAGTCCACATGAAACCACCCTCACTGCTGATACCAGTGGCAAGTTCGGGGGTTCCCGAGACTTATCCCTGAGGTTGGATGATTTTCTGGAAGTACTCACAGACTTATGAAAGCTGTCATAACTATGATTATGGGTTGTTGTACGGGAAGAGTACAACAGCCAAGGGAAGAGTCCAGGAAGAGTACCAGAGGTGGAACTCCTGTTGTCCTCTCTCTGTGGCGTCACAGCACTGCTGTCCCGCAGTGATGTGTGAGAATGATCATGGAGAATCGCCTACTGCAGAAGCTCAGCTGCGCCTTCGATGGCCGGAGATTTTGCTGGGACTCCATTGCATCCTGCCTGCATGGCTGACCTTTAGTCTCTAGGCTTTTGGAGGTAAGGTTGACATTTTAATTCTCCAGGCCCTCTGGAGGCAGCACTGATAGCCCCCATTATAAATCCATTTAGATTGTTCAGTGGCCAAAGCCCCTAGACAAATAAAGACACTCTAGTTAGGCAGGACATTCCAAGGCCTAGCTCACCTCTCGGCAGCTGACGGCAAGGCGAGACCTCCCATAAAGTCAAGTCTTTACTGCACAGTGGCTTGAGTGTAGCTCGTAGTCTTCGCCGTCTCCAGTGTAGAACACCGGGGATAGACGGCAGCACGTGTCTGGTCTGGGCCCCGTGCGAGGCTCCGTTCTGAGTGCTTTCCCCGCATAACCTTGTTTATTGCCTGCATTCCTCCATGTGCTGGGCACCATCCACCCAGAAGGTGGACACTGTGCAGAAGCAATGTGCAAGGAACAGAGGCACAGGAAGGTGGGGTACCCTGCTCTCAGCCCAGCTGTCGGAGCGTCAGAGACCTGAGCCCAAGGGGTCTGCCTCTAGATGCCCGCTCTTGCTCATGAGACCCGTGGTTCTCAACTGGGAGCCGTTTCGCCCCCAGGGGATGTTGGGCCCCATCTGGAAACAACTTTGATTTGTCACAGGTTGGATGGGTGTGGGAAAGTGTCACCTAGTGGGCAGAAGCCAAGGATGCTGCTAAATATCCTACAATGCAGAGGACAGCCCCCACCGCAAGGATGACCCAGCCCTACGTGTCAGGAGTACTGAGTCTGAGAAACCCTCTATTACACAGCACTGCTCCTCAGCGATGATGTTTAAATAACCGACTCTTAAACCTGCAGTAAGTGGAATTGTATGGAGTTGCCGCGGCACAACGTAAGAGGGGTGTTGGCAGTTTGGATCAGCCAAAGGAGTTACTGTTCAGTGTGTGACCCTGAGAAAGTACAGGCAGGTACAAGGGTGGCAGGCTTGGGGTTGGCCAACAATCTGGTTTGGAAGAAGGAACTAGAGAAATAAGGAAAATGGAGGAAAGGAAAAAAAAAAAAATCTTCAAGAGATTTGCCCTCATAGGCTTTGACCGTACGTGGGACTTTCCCGGCACCGTTATTTTAGTTCAGCTCAAGCCAACCCCGTCCCGAAGGTCCCTTCTACTCCGTACTGCTGGCACGCCAACCCACTGATCTTTGTCCCACATGGCTGACTCCTGAATGAAAAATATTTTAAAATGATGCCTAGTTGATGCTTCCAAACGCCCTGAATGAAGTCTGAGCAGTAAATGTCAGAGTTTGGGGCTCCAGGCATTTAGCAGCAGCGTTTGCATTTTCCCTGGAAGTCTGTTTGCTCGGTCCCTGCCTGGTCCGCTCTGCGGAACACCTCCCGGGTGTGCCTCCCCGTCCCCGTCAATAAGCTGTTAGAGAGGCTGAGAGGTCGATGCTGTAGCTGTATTTTATCGTGTTTTTTCTGAATAGTTTAAAAAAAACATGAACAATTTTGGACTCAATATTAGGAGGAGTGTATAAGGTGTTTCTCTGTCCTGTTTGGTCCAGTCAATGGGATAATTTTTGTTTTCAAGAAGTCAGTGGCAATGCCTACGGGACGTGTCTCTGCCTCCTCTGCCCAGCTCAGTTACACGGCACAGCAGCCATTGCTACCCGGGATTGCCTAGGACCACCAGTCCGACCAGGGGGACCTGGAATTAGAGAGTGGATGCCTTTGTGGGAGGCACATCACTTACTTCGAAGTAGTCCTTTGTTCCACTGGTAGACATTGTACCAGTATCTTAGGGCTGCTGTGACAAAGTACCTTCTAAGTTGTGTTCTGTGGCCTGAACAGCAGAAAGGTATTGTCTCCCAGCTCAGGGGCCAGAAATGTGCACTTGTGGCGTTGGCAGGGCTGTGCCTGCTCTGAAGGCTGCAGGGTGGGATCGCTGCCTGCTGTCCAGCTTTGGCGTGGCTGGCAGGCTTTGGCGTCTCTCGGCTTATAGATACATCACTCGAATCTCTGGCCCTGTCTACACATGCCGTCCTCCCTGGGTGTCTCCTCTGTGTCTCTGCTCTTCTTACAAGGACTTCAATCACACTGGATCAGGGCCCACCCTAATGACCTCGTCTTAACTTGATCACCTCTGCAAAGACCCTATTTCCAAACAAGACCACAGGCACAAGTACCTGGGTTTGGGACTTGAACCTATCTTTTGAGGACACAGTTCAACTCCTGACAGGTGACATTTCCCTAGAAGACATGCTGTCCCCTAAGCAGATGCCCTCTTATGGCAGGACAGCTACTTCCATCTTGTGGCTCGTTGTTCTGAGTCTCACTCTGCCTTCTTAAATCTGACTCGTGCTCTTGGTGTTGACCTTACTTCACGTCCAAATCCACCTTGGAATTCAGTGTGGGCCATGAAAGGTTTGAGTCTTTCTCAAACCCGTATGTATCAGGAATTAGAGACATTCTTGTGTGTGAAAGTCACCTGGAAATGGATCCACATTCATGAATATAAAGAGAAAATAACCCGCCCAGTCATACTGCTGTGTGGATAAATAAATGGAATGTTATAAAGGTGCATGTGCGTGTTAGAGAATGTTGGTTTACCTCTGCCTGCCCAATAATGGGAGAGCTTCTTTTTGGTCCATACAGTCATGATAAGTAAGTCCTTCTTGCCTGAAATACATATTTTAAATGTCTTTGGTTCACTTTGTGAAGCCTAAGCTTTTAAGTGATGTTTTATTTAAAGAATTTCTGGCAAGAATGAATCCATTGCATCTCAGGTGGTAGTGACTTAGGACCCTCCTTCTGAGAGGATTTGCTGAGGTGAGAACACCATTTAGAGGGTGGCGAGCAGGGGCGTGTCGCGGGCAGGCTCAGGTGCCTGCAGTGGCCGCTGCCCGTACGTGAGCATGCAGAGCCCGGGCACGGGCGGCCGGGTGCGGGTAGGAGAGCCGAGCCGCTGCATCCGACGCCTTCTTCCTGCCTTTCCTTCATACTAAGAGCTCATTGAATGAGCTAAATAAGAGCCTCCCTTCCTGACAACCCCACTTCAGCCTTGGCAGTGAGACCACGCTGAAGTTATTGTACAGATTTGTTAAATTGCCACCAACTTAAAAGGCTAACATTTTGCTCCAGGAAGAAGAGACTTTCTTTGTCCTGTTACCTAAAAGGATGTCAAACATTCAGCATGTGCATGTATGTGCTTTCTGAGTAAAATAGGACAACAGCATGCAGACTTTTTTTTTTAATTGAAAATGGGTGAAAATGAAGGAAAATAAGGGCCTCTTATAACCTTTGAAGTGGTGCAGAGTCTGTTTGCTTTTCCATTAGCACAGCGGCTTGCAGTGCTGCTGAAGGGCGTGTTCACCGCTGAAAGAACTGCAGTGTGAGCGAAGACAGAAACAGGGACCTGCAGCACCTGTCCTTGGCTAGCGGAGAAACCCTCCTGTCTGTGCTCTTGCGCACCAGGCTGTTTCTCAGGGGGGCGTTTTGGACTTAATGTGAAGAGGCGCAAACCTGAGAAAAATTAAAAAGTAGTTAAACATTATTTCAGTTAACAATAAGACGAGAGTATTTTTGTGCGTTGGTTTTTCGCGACAAAGCACATGCTGATGAGACCTGTGGATTAGAGCTGAGCCCCATGGCAGGTTCTTGGAGGGACCACACGCCTTTCTGCCTCGTGGGGCAGAGGCAGCATCTCCAAGGTCTCCCTGCCGTTCCACCGTCCCGGCCCAGCCAGGGTGTCGTGCCCATCACGCTGGCCGTGCAAGGAACGGCCCTGAGGACTCCCCAGGACCTTCACGTAGGCCTCCTCAGAGCTGGTCTTGCTTGAACAGACAGTTCTGTCGAAGTTTCTGGAACAATCTCTCTGCTTGTTGTCATTCTCTCTCCCGTGGTGTTTTGAAGAGGAGCACAGGCCCCGATCCAGGAGGTGTCTGGTCATCACACAGGCTTTGCCGTTCTTCCCTCCATCCTTTTGTGTCCCAACCCTGATGCCCAGGTGCATATTTTAAAGACTGTGCGGCCTTGGGGGCATTTGGGTTGCTGCTCTGTTCCCAGTGCACAACACACATAGCGATCACACCACACATAATTGTGGAAATGAGTGTACAAACAGTGTATCTGTCCCCTTGCCTCTACTACCGTGGAGTGACAGAAAACACTCCCGAGATCCTCCGCATACCAGACACCATACATAACTTATTGGAACTGTACAACCCCATGAGGTTGTTAGTACTATTATTACTTGCATTTTGCTGCTGAGACAACTGGAGCCCAGAGAAGTCAAGTAACTTCCCCAAAGACACACAGCTAGGAAGAGAAGTAAAATTCGACCTTTGCATCCTGACACCACCACCCATGATCTCCATGGGTGACTGGGGTGTTCCTCTTCTGTTGTGCCTTGGCAAATGGCAGGTTATTGTGTGACACAGAAGGAACATATTTACATATCTGGATTGTTCTGTCTGAACCACTTTTGGGTTAGAGGACGGGGAGGGAGCTGTTCCTTCAGAGGCCAAAAATTTGGTACTGTCGCTGTTTCGAATTGCCAGCTGATACTCCCATTTGGAAGCATTGTCACTCCTCAGATGAATCAGTAAGAGAAATGGGATGTATTTGATCCAAGGAACCACAGCCCATATGTGTGTTAGGCAGCACTATTGTTTGGGCATCGACTGTTGCTTTTGTACTGAAACTGAAATTCCTCTGTCTTCTTATACATAGATTCCTCATCATTTCACCCCTGCATGCTGGTTTTCTCACCCTAGATCTGTCTTAGCTCCTATATGTCCATTCTTCTCTGAAGGAAAAGCCCATCAGACACAAAGGGCACTGGGAAAGTGTTCACCTGGTGACAGCCCAGGGCTCAGGGCATGATCACCAGCCTCCCCTGAGCCGTGCCTGCCGGGGGTGCTGTCTGTGCCCTCACTTGAAGTCTGCACAGGACTGCTCCCTGTCGCAGGAACCCTTGTCCTGCATGCGCAGCTGTCAGGGCATCTGAAAGAGCTTCCAGGGAAGTCAGTGTGATGGCCAAAGAAAGACGCATGACTGTGGTCTGGAATTTGTACTGTTTTCCTGAAAGAGCTGGAATTTTACAAGGGAAGGAAAATGTTCTCTGGGCTTCCCAAACATCTCTTCTTGGCTCACTTTAAATGGAGACATTCTTGATGGTGGTTGTCTTAGGGCTTCCTGCCCTGTGTCCCTTGTGTCGGTTGTAGAATTCCAGCTACTTTAGCGTTGAACCTTGGATGCCTTTGTTCTAGCCCAAGAAATGTCGTAAGAGCATTGGTGACTGATGCAACTCCAGGGTGGGGCTGTGTGTGTTCCCGTGCAGCGTGCAAGGGAGCTGCTGGGATAAAAGAGTGAATTCTAAGCTATAGACTGGAGCAGCAAGTTCTCAGGAAAAAATAAATCCAGAGTTTAAATTATTTCCTATTAAAGGTTGCTAAGCAACACTTCACTAAACTTCTTTGGTATTCTGTGCCTCAGATTTCTTTTTCTCAGCAGCCACTAATATTATCCTCGCTCAACTCCTAAAGCAAGGAGCACAGTGCACAGCTCCAGACCCAGCAGAGACATCTGCATGGAGGAGACGCACAGGGAACTTTTAGATTCACGGTGAATAAATATTGGGGAAAACAGTCAAATACTTTATTTTATATCATCACCACGGTATTTTTCCTTCTGTTCTACATGTGAAGAGCTTTGTTAATGTATATTTCTCCTTTGAACTGTGATTTTCTTATTTGTAGAATAGGTGAGGGTAGTAACAGACGCTGTGGGTTTTATTTAGTTCGTTGTTTGTCTCATCAGCTGTCTATCAGCTCCTAGGCTGGGCCTCTGTGTCATTGTGCTCACGCCTCTGCACCGACGCAGCCCGTGGACAGGCGTGTGCACCCAGAGGGAGGCGACGCGTGGTAGAGGCCCCGGAGAAGGTTCCGGAGAGCTGAGGTGAAGAGGTCCCACCCTGCCTGAAGAATGTCTGTGTGATACTTTTAGACACTGTGCTGGCCAAACAATCTACCTTCTGTCTGTTTTGTCCAGAGATTTGTGCCTCCGAGCAGGAATTTTAGCCAGAATGAAACATTTCCCTGAGATGACGGGTGACCATGTGGTGCCCGTCCTTTACTTTTTAGAACTTTTGGTCTTTGTCTTCATCCGTTTGTGCTGCTATCACAAAATCCCACAGACTGGGTAATTTATAAACAATAGGTATTTATTTTTGACATTTCTGGAGGCTGGGAAGTCCAAGACGCACTGGCAGATTTGGTGTCTGGTGAGGGCTGCTCTCGGCCCCCAAGACGGCGTCTTGTTGCTGCGTCCACACAGGGCAGAGCGTGGAAGGGCAGGAAGGGAATGAATCTGTGTGCTCGGAAGACGGGCCGCTCTCTGAAGGCTCTTTTATAAGGGAATTCATCTTGTTTATACAGTGAAGTCCTCAGGGCCTAATCACGTACTAAAAGCCTCACCTCTTAATACTATCGCGTTGGGGATTAAGTTTCAACTTGAATTTGAAGGGGACACAAACGTTCAAACCATAGCAGCCTTGGAGGGGAGTTTGTGAATTTGTAGCTGTTTCTGGATCTCAGCTTCACCCCCACGAGCACAGAGATGCACAGAGACCTGGCATTTCTCTCTGCTCTTGGAACATGCCTGGATCTCCGAGAGGAGACCCTGAGCTGCAGGTACCTGCTGCCTCCCTCTGTGATGGCTCTGAAGTCATGACTCCTGACTTCTCTAACGATTGCGGCCCCAACGCAGGGACGAAGATGGGAACTCACCAGGAGCGCGGCTCAGCAGGGAGGAGCTTCATCGAGAGTGGTGATGGAGTGAGGACACTGGGTGAGGGCCCTGGGCTGCCTGGCATGGCTCACCACTGTGGCCACGTCCTAGGGCTGCCGGAACAAAGCACCACCAAGCGGCTGGCTTAGAACACCAGAAATTGCCTCACACTTCTGGAGGCCAGAAGTCTGAAATCAAGGCACAGGGCTGTGCTCCCTCTGAAATCGTGGGGAATCCCTCTTTTATTCTTCCTGACTGCTTGTGGTTTGCTGACATCATTGGAATCCTTGTAGCTGCGTCACTCCAATCTCTGCCTCCATCATCACGTGTGTTCTTCCTGTGTGACTCTGTCTTCACCCGGTCATCTTCTCATAGGGACACCAGTCATATTGGATAGGGCCCATCCTACACCACTGTGATCTTGTCAACTAATTACATCTACAACAACCCTATTTCCAAATAAGGCCACTTTCTGAGGTCCTGGGAGTTAGGGCTTCAACATACCATATTTTTGGGGGGAGGAACCTACCAAGGCCAGAGAAGGAACCTCCAGGGAAGAGCAGGTGAAATAACTCCCGGAGCTCACACAGAGGCTGAAATAGCAAGTACAGTGACAAAGGGAGACATTCCCTAGTGATAAGGAAATCAGTACATCAGGAGGACCTAACAGTTTCAAATACACATGCACCCAGGAAGAAAGATTCAAAATACATGGCATAAGAATCCACTTGTTTATTCAGAGATTCTAATACCCTTATCTCAATAACTGATGGGACAATAAGAAATTAATAAGGATATAGGAGATTTGAAAAGTACTACCATACAAGTTGACCTAATTCTTATTTCTACATACTCACCCAACAATGAAGAATATGTATTATTTCAAATGTACATGAAACATTTACCAAGATAGACCATATTCTGGGCCATAAAAGTGTCACTAAGTGTAAAAGGATTGTTATCATAAAAAGTATGTTCTTTGGCCATAATGGACTTGAGTTAGACATCAATAACATAAAGAAATCTGAAAAATCAATAAATATTGAAAGCTAAACAACACAATTCTAAATGACTCATGAGTCCATGAAGAAGTTACAAGGGAAATTAGAAAGTATATTGAACTCGATGAAAGGAAAGTGTGATGTATCACAATTTGTGGGAAGCACTTGCAGTAGTGCAGAGAAGGAAATCGATAACATTAAATGTTTATACTAAAGAAAAGGAAACGATTCTAGTCAGTAACTTAAGCTTCTACCTTGAGAAAATAGAAAAAGAAGTGAGAAGTGTCAGAATAAAGGAAATCAAAAGGAGCAGAAGACAATGAAATCGTAAACAGAAGAACAATAACCAATGAATAAAAACTGGTTCTGTGAGATTAATAGAATTGATAAAACTCTAACCAGACTGATTGGGAATAAAGATAAAAGATAAAATTACCAATATTAGCAATATGAGAGGGGTCATCATTATAGTCCCTACAGACTTTAATGGAATAATAAAGAAGTGTTATGAAGAACTTTATCCAGTTCATGTCACAATATAGATAAAATGGACAAATTCCTTGAAAAGCAAACCAGTAAAGCTCATTCAGGAAGAAATAAATAACATGAATAGCCCTGTAGGTATAAAATAATTTGAATGGGTAGTTAAATATATTCCCACAAAAAAAGCTCCAGGCCCAAATGGCTTCCCTAATGAATTATAACAAAATTTAAGGAATTAATAGCCCCAGTACTAGAGAAGTTCTACAAAATAGAACAGGATACGTTTCCCAACTCATGTCATGAGGCAACCAAAACCAAAGACATTCCAAAGAAAGAAAACTAAAGACCACTATCTTTCATTAGCATAGACACAAAAATTCTGAACAAAATTTTAATCCAAATTTATTAACAAATTAACAAGTGTAATCCAGCAACATACACACACACACATATGTGTGTGTATATATATATGTGTATATATATATATACACACACATATATATAAAGGATATATATAAAGGATAATATAAACCAACTAATGGAATTTATCTCAAGAATGCAAAATTTGGTTTAATATTAAAAAATCAACTTATGTTAACAGTGGTTTTGATAGGTACATTATGTGTCATCATTTCATCAGATGCTGAAGAGGGATTGACGAAATTCAACACCTGTTCATGCAAACGTCTCTCAGAACTCTAGGAAGAGTGAGGAACTACCTCAAATGATAAAGGGCTATTACAGAACAGTGGCATCATATTTAATAGTGAAAGACTGAATGCTGTTACCTAAATCGGGAATAAAATAAAGGTTACCACTCTCACTTCTTCTCTTCAGCATTGTACTGGACATCTTAACTATTGCAAAAGTCAAGAAAATAAGTAAAAGATTAGGAAATAAGAGGCTAAGCTATCTTTGTCTGTGTGTACATTGTCCATTGTGGTAGCCACTGCACGTGGCTAGTGAGCACTTCAAATGTGGCTATTTCAAATTGAATTTTGCTCCAGGTACGGACACTGACTTTTAAAGACAAAGTGTGTAAAGGAAAAGAATGTAAACTATTTCATTATTAATTTTGTTACTCATTATATGATGAAATGAAATAATTAAATTTAATTTTGTCTACTTTTAATGTGGCTGCTAGAAAATTTAAAAATTATACACGTAGCTTGAATTATGTTTATATTGGACTGTATTTGTCTATGTTGAAAATCTTATGGAACCTTAAAAAAGCTATAGAACTAATAAATGTATTTAGTAAAGTTGCAGCTTATCAGGTGGAGAGGCAGAAATAAATTGTATTCTTATATGTTTGAATCATCCAATAAGATATTTTAAAAAATACTATTTAATTTAGCATCAAAAATATGAAATTCTTAGTAAATTTTAATAAATTTTTACAATTCTTCTACACAAAAAACTATAAAACATTGTTAAGAGAAATCGAAGAACTAAATAACTGGAGAGAGAGATTCTGTCTATGGAGCCAAAGACTCAACGTGAAGATGTCAATTCTCCCCCAATTCACCATCTAGAGATTCAGTGCAATCTCACAGTCCCAGCAAGCAGTTCTGTAGAAAGTAACAAGCTGGTTCTAAAATATTAGTGGAAATGCACGATACCTGGAATAGCCACAACTAATGTGAAAAAGCAGAACATAGAGATTTTGCCATGCCAGATTCCATGATTTATTATAAAACTACCATAATCAAGATAGCATATTGGTGTAAAAATAGACCTTTAGGCCACTGGGATACACTAGACTGTCCAGATATAGTACCATACATATACGGTCAATTTATTTTTGACAATGTTCCAAGTCAATTCAGTGGAGAAAGTATAAGCTTATTAGGAATAGCTGCTGAAAAAATTGGTTAGCCTTGTGTAGAAAATAAATGTCCACCCTTACCTCACACAATATATAAAAGTTAACACGAAATGGATCATGGATATAAATGTTAGACCTAAAACTATTAAACATCTCTAAGAAAACATGAGGGAAGCTCTTCGTACCCTTGCATTAAAAAATGATTTCTTAAGTATTAACACACAAAAAAAATGTGACCTATAAAAAGCCCTGATAAATAGGATTCTATTAAAATCATTTTGATTTGACCAAAATTAAACACTTTTGCAATTCAAAGGCATTATTATGAAAATGGAAATGCAAGCTGCAGGCAGGGAAAAAAATAGTTACAAAACATATATCTGACCAAGGACTTGCAGTTAGGGTATATAGAACAGACTGACAGCTTAATCATAGAAGACAAATAACACAACAAAAAACTAGCAAAACCTTCAAAAAATACTTCACCATAGAAGACAGATGACAAATATTCACATGAAAATATGCTCAGCGTTATTAGCCATTAGGGAAATGCAAACTCAGAGAATAACGAGGTACCACTGCACACCCACCGGATTTTTCAAAGGTGAAAATGCTGGTGAGGACAGAGAGAGGTGGGGACCGCGGGCACAAGGACACTCTTGGGGTGATGGTTATGCTCATTACCCTGATGGTAGTGATAGTTTCACAGGTATCACAGCAGACAATTTGATCAAAACACAAAAAAAACACATCAAAACAAACACAAAAACACATCAAATTGTCAAAACACATCAAATTGTCCGCTTTACATATGTGCAGTTTATTACCTATCAATTTACCTCAATAAGGGCGTAAAAATAGTGCCTAGGGTTTTGTAGCACACAGAGAATGTCCATATCCTCCATTTCAAATTATTGATGCATGTCATCAACAGGGCGGTCTTACTCCCATTTTACACATGAAACAAAACAACAAAACTGAGATACAAAATGAGATTTGCCCCACCTGAGTCAGACTCCAGTGGGGCAAAGGCAATGTAATATATGTAACCCAAACATTTGTACCCCTATAATATGCTGAAATAAAAAAAAATCCTAAAAAATACTATAATGTCAAAAGAAAAAGTCCTAAAAGATATATTACAGCATGATACCCTTTTTATAAATATAAAAGACCTAATATCTACATACATAAAATATTTTTCAGGAAAATACTTAATTACAATAAAGCAATTAACAAGGCAAGGGAATGATAAAACAGAATTGATACACCATGGCACTTTTGTTGAAAGATTAAAAATCTAAAATTAGCATATGCTATATAACATTTTTAGAGAAAAACATTAACTGCAGATTATATATATAAATTTTTGAAACAAATTATTTAAAAAGTCAAGAGAATGGTGAAAACAGAGCTTCTGATGGCAGTTACCTCAGTTGGGAAACCAAGCGGCTGCATGTAGGTTATTGCCAAAGTCCTGCCTTTTGTTTTTGGTGGTGTTTTCAAGAATGTTTATTTGTTATTATAAAAGTAATAAATCATATAATTAGCTGAATAAAAGTGAGCCATATATGGTCCAAAAAAACAAAAACAAAATGAGGTCTGATGACTTGCTAATAGCACGTGGCAAGTGCAAGGCTGGAGCCCACTGTTCCTTCCTTCTTTATTTTCAGAGATGCCGACTCCTGAGCTCCTGGCCTCACCCCCTCCTTGCTTAATCATGGCTAAGAGAAACGAGGGACCATGGAGTGCAGTAAACTTACTGAGATGTTCTAAGGGAAAGGCCATATTTCTGTTTTTATCAAGTCTACTAAAGGAGGGGATCATTCCTTGGGAGAAAACTTACTACCTGTTACATTTTTATTAAAGATTGGCAGATCAATTGCCGAGTCATTTAAAATTCAGTCTCTGTTCAGCATCTTCTAAAATAACTTTTTAAAAAAGTGTACATGGTGCATTCACACACACACGTACACACAATGCCTATGTCGCCAAGTTGTATGTCCTTAATGCTCTCAAAATGCAAAAATTACTTGTATCACAGTTTTTACCTCCTAAGGGAGGACATAGCTAAAGAAGCAAATATTCTAAGGAGCATAAAAGCACAGAATGCATTACTCTAAAAATTGTAGACCAGTTAGATAACTTTTGTTTTTGTAGACATATGAACCAAATTTCTTGTGGAAGGGAAGCAAATGGAAGATTTACTTCAATAAACCAAATAAAATAATAAAATTGAATTGATCATGTTGGCCCAGATATAGATAAATAGATTAAAGGAACAGAATGGAGAACTCAAAAAGGGACTGTTTCATGTGGCAGAGGTGACATTAATACATAGCAGGGATCAGAAGTACTCCATAGATGAAAAAAATGAATAAATTAACAAAAGAAAAAAATTGGCTCTCTTATGGAAAAAATCAGATTCCTACCTCATGTCATATAAAAATACTAGGTGGATTAAAGTCATTATAGAGAGAAATCTTTTCATTACAGCAGTATAGGGAAGGTTTCTTAAATAAGCATGAATAGCAAAATTTTTGTTTTTTTAAATTAAAGACAAATGAAAAAAACTGTAAAGGGAAAGACCCATCCTAATCATCCCAGTGAGTTCTGTGTCTCTGCAGCTGCTCAGCAGTCTCGCGTGCACGCACGAGGGCATGGAGACGTTACACCTGCGTTGTGCATTACGGGAAGGGAATCACCAAACTGGTGATCAGCCGGGAGCTGGATAAATCAATTCCAGCATTTTCATCCAGTGAAACACTAAATAAGAGTCAAATGAATAAAGTCAATCTACATATATCAGAATATATCAGAATATGTCATATATTCTTTTTAAGCATGGGGTAAGGTTTAACGGCAAATACGCTTAGTATGGTGCGCACAAGGAGACGTGGTCCGCGTTCACTGAATGGCGTTCTACGTCGCCATTGCCTTGCAGACGGCTTTGAAGAAGGTGAAATTCAGAGTCTAGATATGAAAATGGATACTTCTTTCCTTCTCGAAAATTCGAAGCTACCCCAGCCAAGTGGGGCAGCATATGGACTCTACGTGCTCTAAGGACATGAACACAAATTTAAGTACTGTCATAAACTAAAATCAGAAATGTGCCTTTATAATTGGGAGCATATCTATGTGCTGGCTTCCACTGTGGCATCTGCAAGCTTCCGTCTGGTGTTTTGTGAGCGTCGCAGAGAGGAGCAGAGACCCTACGCCACGCAAGGTAGAAGTGGGACCCTTCAAAGCACGTAGTGTTTATACAGGGTCTGTTGTCTCAGCCAAGATTCCCTGGGCTTCTGTCCTGGGGACAGCCTGCATGGGTCCAGAATCTCTTTTCTAGCTTTACTAGGATAATCTAACTGTGGTGAATTTAATTCACTTTCATCCAGAATGCCAATTTATGTTTTGATTGCTGTTAAGAGAATGTTCCTGTGTGGTAACCAGATTACCTTCTTCCTGGTGGTAGGTTACCTGGGAAACCTATTCAGTTGGGTGTGTGTGGAGGGTCAGATCAGAACAGAGGGCATCGCGAACTCTCCTTGGGTATTTTATTCAGGTTGCAACATAGTCCAGGAGTATCACCGTTGCACCACGAGGTTGCTGTTTTGGGCAGGTTACGCTGGGCAACAGTCTTGGGCTACCTTACATGGAAGTTCTGCAGGATCCGTATCAATGCCTCTCTCTCATTGTCAAATGAACCAATTTCGGCTCGCCTACATAAAGTGTGATCCAGGAAAGAGAATGAATATTTTTGGAATAATAGCATTATTTTCCTCCATTTATGGAAAAGCCACGCTTGGTTTTGTTTGGCTGGTGTCTTTTATTCCCAATGCCTCTTCACTCATGACTTGACACATCTGCCAATGTGGGAACCTATCCTTTTAGTCATATGACATAATCAGAATTTCCAGCAGAAATGGCCAGCAAGTTCTGGAGTCTGTGGCCAGCAAGTTCTGGAGTCCGTGGCCAGCAGGGAGAGTTCAGGGCATAAGACAGCTCATTTCTAACCAAGGGAAAAACTCCCATTGCATGTAAGCTATTGATTACACAGATATACTTTTCCTTAAGCATCTGAAAAGATTTCTTGTTAGTTCCAGTTGGAGAATCATGGCCCTAGTAGCTGGAGAATGTGTTGACTACTAAAAGAACAGCTAAGGTTTCCTTCTCATTTTGAGCCAGACTCTATTTTGAGTGTAGGACATCGTCCACGTGTACCAACAGTAGGGCCAAATGTGGCTCCAGCTTTACTCATGATACTTGGATATTTATGGTCGACATAATTTAACTGCAGAGACTTGGACATTTATAACTGTTAGACATGAACAAATTTCTCAGATTACTGAGTGTTTTTTTTTCCCCAACAGGAAATAAAGTGACTTGGTAATGCTGGACTTCTGTTGAAAGAAGCTGCTGTTAAAATTTTAGAAGCCCTGGGAAATCTCAACATTCTTACCTTGGTTTTTGAGTAGAGTTGGAATGAAATAGAAATATAGTCAATTCCCATTATTGTAAATTACATATTTGTGAATTTGCCTGCTCTCTGAAATTTATTTGTAACTCCAGGATTAATTCTTGGCATCATTCACAGACATGTGCGGAGTGGTAAAGAATTTGAGTCACCTAAAATTCACATTCCCAGCTGAGGTTGAACAAGGCAACGCTTTGCTTCCTAGTTTGAGCTCTCACACTGTGAAGTGTCCTTTTCATGGTCTATTTAATGCCATGTTTTTTGCCTTTTTGTGCCTTACGTTGGTGATTTTCCTGTCTAAAATGGCCCCCAGACACCATGCTGAAGTGCTGTTTAATGTTCTTAAGCTCAAGAGGCTGTGATGTGCCTTAGGGAGAAAATACATGTGTTAGATAAGCTTCATTCAGGCAGGAGTTGTAGTGCTGCTGGCCGTGAGTTCAATGTTAATTAATCAGGCTTGCAATATATTAAATAAGGTATCTTTAAACAGAAGCACACATAAAACAAGGTCATACATTGATCTGTTGACAAAAACGTTGTGACCAGGGGTGCACAGGAGCCTAACCCTGTATTTAATGATTCAGTTTTCACTGTTCAGTATTTGCGGCAACTTTAGAGACGTAACCACTGTGAGTAGCAAGAATTGACTGTACCTGACCTTGGGAGGAGTGGATAACAACGTATCAACACAGTAACCTGTGGAGATGATGTTGCAATTGCTGACCTCACATTTCTGTCTCTATGGTCGCCTTTCCAATTTTTGTATCTGATGTACTGAAACAATATATGTCTCGGCTTTGACATTTCTGTGAATCGTACTTTTGCCCCACTCAATCTGAGCCCATCGTTGCAATATGGTCAACGCACAATAGTATTAGCAAGTCAGAACAGGCCTGCGTGAAGGATTAAGGAATTCCAGGATTAAAATTCTGAAACAAAGGTCCTTAAGTCAGCATGTCCTTGATGAGTGATCCCTGGATGTTGACAGTGACATCTTTGCTCTTCAGCAGCTGGTGTGTTTGGCAAGGAGTTGACCGCGGGTGGCGGGTCGGGTGGCAAGCCATCCCAGCTCTCTCCTGGGTTCCTGAAGACAGGCTGTAACAGGGAGCTTAAGGATGGCACACCAGGCGTGCTCAGCCTGTTGGAGGACAAGGTCCGTGATGGGGGTGGGTCTGAATCCACATAAAACCACTGTCTCTTCCTCCTGGGAGATCCTTTGTCATCAGACCAGCTACTCTGTCAGAGCTGCCTTCCCCATGCTGAGTGGCGTGAGTCAGCCCCACTTTACAAGGGGCACTTTCTGTCCCTCAAATGGGATTTAAGGAGAGAAGGGACCCCTAAAAGGGTCTCTGCGATCAGGCCTGCTTTGCAGGCCCCGGCTGTGGGACCATAGCCACCCTCCAACGCATGGATGGTTGAAGAACTCATCCAAGAGCACATTAGGACATGTCAGGACAGGGCTTGCACAAAGTGCTCAAGTTCTGCAGCAGCCCGTGCATGTCCTGAGGGTTGGCTTAGGGGTGCTCAGCCTCCCCTGTGGTCTTTGTCAGCCCCCTCAAGCCACCACAGAGCTAAGTAAAGGCAGGCGTTGGCAGTGCAAACCCAGCTCCAACACATGTCCCAGCCCTACCTCCTGAGAAGGGCTACATGGGCTGCCTGGGGCCCTCCCACGGGGAAGGTGGGGACCCTCCAGACCATGGGTGTCAGTGCACACTGCTGTTAACACACACTGCTGCAACAGTGTGGAGTGGCGGTTAAGGGTGTGGGCTTGCACGTCACAGAACGGGGGCACGAGCAGTGTTACCAGGTACACGTTGTGAGACCCTGGTTGGGGAAATAACTTGTTCTCAGTTTCCTCATCTAGAAAATCAGAATCATAACCACAGCAGCTCAGAGAGTTGTGGGGAGATTTACAAGGATAGTTCTTAGCACAGCGCCTGGCATGGAGGGACAGGTGCTCACTAATACTAGTGACTGTGGCAAGCCCTGCACTGTCCCAGGGTGTCTTTTCCTGACCTCTGAATAGGATGCAGCTCATTTGTTCAGCTGGTGAATAATAAAGATGCTCACACCAATGGCCCTAGGCTGCATTGGGATTAATTTTTAATTAGCATTTTAAACAATATTTCTTTTGCCAAAATGTGTGTGCTGAAATCAGCAAGCCCAGGAATGGTATAGACTTCTGTAGCAGGGACGATGGTGTGCAAAGTTTGAGTGAAACACGATTCTCAGATCCTCCTGTCCCTTGTTCTTCTCACCCTGCTGGCAAGATTTTTCTCCTCCTGTGCTCTGGCCATCTTGACGGGTAAGAAAACAGGTGTCTGGCATTTTCATACAGTACAACCCACTGTTTAGAATCTATATTTCCTTTTTGGTTGGTAGCCTGGCTGGCTAGCAGCTCTTTTTATGTCATCGAAAATGACAAATCCAGTTCAGCCAACAAGGCCCACTGGAGGATTCCAAGAGGAAGCATATGAAAGTCTCAAAAGTGACTCCTCTTCTCGCTGTTAGGACACTGTGCTTATCACTTTATTCATTTCAGTCCTATGGGTAATTACGGAGTGCCTGCTCATGGGCCCTGGGGATAGAGCAGGGAACAGAAGGGCCAGACCTCTTGCACTAGGGAAGCTCACTGACGCTGCAGCAGGGCCCAGAGCAAGCGTATCGTGCAACGTAGCCGTGAGTCGTATGCTTGTTAGAAGGTGGCGAGGACTGGGGGGGAGTAAGAGACTAGTAGGAGGGAGACGACAGTGCTGGGCTGGGGGCTGCGGTGGTCAGACAGGCGAAGAGAGAGCCGCATGTCCTGCAGGGAGGGAGGGGGCTGCCAACCAGAGGGCCTGGAAGGCCAGCCTGCGGTTTAGGGGGGCAGTGCGGAACTCTGAGCATGGCTTTAGTGCTTGCCAGTTTTGAGTGACTTAATTTCCTTCAGCCTCAGTTTCTCCAAGTGTAAAATGGGTATGATGATACGTCACAGGTCATTTTCCAGATATGATGGGCAGTAAATCCTTTGGCACCTATTGCGTGTGTCACAGAGTAAATGTTCGATGAACAGTTGTGGGTTTTGTTAAGAGCAGCAGGGTGGAATTTGAAGGGCCTGATTCTGCCTCATGGAGGAGGCCGACCAGCCGACATGAGGCCCTTCAGCGTCCTCCTGGTGGAGGGAGAGCAGGAGGACACAGCGGGTTTAGCGACTCTCTCAGGCCAGCTCACCTGGGAGCAGCAAAAGTGCCATGTCCTCATTTCCTTGTTTTTTCCCTTCCTCCAATGCTGTACCATGTACAGATACCTGGACACTCGAGTGCATTTCTCTGCTGCTGGCCGGGCCACAGAGGAAACGCAGAATTATGAAGACATTATGGCCATGCCATGGACTTTCTTATATATAATGCTTTTTTAAAAAAATATTTTATAGAGAACTAGAATTATTCGGTTAAGATGCTTATACACAGATACCCACACAAACACACAAGTATACACGTACACATGTATTACACATACTGAAACCTCATTAATAAATATTGCATAGTCTTTACTAAAAGGCTGATAATTTATTAGGTTCACATAAAACAAAATGCAATACTTATGTCTACTATTAATGGGAAGGTGTCAGAGAGAAAGTTCCAGAGCCTGTATTTTGTTCAAAGACCAATCTGATGGTAAGAAGCATCGTGGAAGAAGCAACCACGGTGCCTGGCGGCACGGACGAGTGTGAGGAGACGGAGCTGAGTCTGTCTCCGCATTTTGGATCCGGGGCTGCGTAGAAACAGGGCACAAGGTGGGGATGGGGCAGTGTGAAGAAATCTGGGAGTCAGAGGAGACTTTGGAGCTCAAGAGAAGGGTTAGTTTAAACATAACGATGTGAGCGTCCAGAAACATTTAATAAAATGGGCGAGAGGTGGAGAGAAGAGTGGGGGCAGTGAGCGCATCACTTGGAGAAGCTTCAGCCAAGTGTAGTGACCGTGACGTCAAAGGCAAAGAGAATCGAACAGTGGAGAGAATGAGGACAGATGTGGAGAAGTGCAGGGACTGGAGAGGATGCTCAGGCTCGGCTTCAGCTCAGAAATAGGGTAGAACGGACGTCTGTGGCATCAAGGTGAGGTTTTCATCATACATCTCTTTTTTATTTCCTTCAGAATGAGCCCCCACTTAGAGATCGCGTTAAAATCATTTAGCAAAGGCTGTTCTTGATTTTCTTTCACACCGAACTAGATGATTCACTGAAGAAATGCACTTTGTGGGCACAGCTTTTATGATTATGCTCTAAAATGTTTAATTACAGAAGCCTTTCAAGTATTTTTTTTCCTAAGCTACTTTTAAAAAAATCTTTTCATGTAGCTTTTCATAGCTGAAGCATGCGTTTTTCAAGATCAATTATTATCTAAGCCTATTTTAACCGGAATATTTTGGGCCCAGTCCTTCTACGCACACCACTTTACCTGGAAACAGCATTCCCTGCGCCTATTCAGCCCTATTCCACACACCCTTCCAGAGTGCCCCAGAATGCCGCCATGTTGGTTTAAAAGAGGAAATATGGCGACAGCTCTATTCATGAAGGTTAAAGATTCCAGTGACCCTTCATTGTGAGAAATTTCTTAGAGATAGAAAAAAATCTAGGAAGCTGGAGATGGTTTTCAAAATGTAAAAACCAGAATTTATGACTCCAAAAAAAAATCAATAAATACTGATTTGAAACCATGTTGGATAAACCAGAAAAAGGGCAGTTTGGCCCAGGAGCTTGAGCAGACAGGCCAGGCACATGCAGGGTTGTGGGAGGCTGGGACCTAGAGCCCCTGGCGTTAGTTAGAACAGCCCCTGGAGGGAGAAAGTGCTGCAGTCTCCAGGTTGCAGGTGGAAAGACTGGGTCAAGGGAACTCAGCTCAGGCCACCTGGCCAGGAGGGGCTGCAGAAATTGAACATGGCTTTCTACTATTGGAGGACATGAGCTTGGCTGAAGTCTAAGTCAGGGAGTAGAGGGCAGGACATTTTTGGAGACACACTTTTGTGAGAAAGGGGATTTTGAATATCTAAAAATATCGTGATGGAGGGATACGAACTTCTTGACTTCCAGAAGTTCCAGTGATGCCTGGTCAACTGTTTGCTGAGAACAATTTTGTGACCCTGGTGCCCAGGGGACGAGGGGATGGAATTAGTCACCAAGCCTTGTCACAACCTGCCCTCTGATGGCTGAAATTCCTAATCTGGGGAGTCTCACAAGTATCGGTTAGTGCCCAGAGTAAAGATGCTTAGTTGAGGGATACTGCGTGAAGTATTGATGATACTTAAAACTTTTAAAAAGGTTTTTAAAAGACACTTAATCTGTAAGTTAATAAACATGTACCATGTATTTGCTTGACTTGATAAAGGATGACTAGAACAATGGCATGCCGGAAAACCACCTGTCAGGAAAAAAACCCAAAAAGGCCCTGTTTTGTACTGTTTGCTGATTTCCAAGGTGTAAATACTCCCCTGTCGTTGATTTCAAACTGCCACCAGCTCCCCAGATTCTTATATAACTACCATGCTATTTGTGATAGTTTTGTGTGTCGACTTGGCTAAGTCATAATGCCTAGTAATTCAGTTAAACGCTAATCTAGGTGCTGCTCTGAAGGTATTTTGTAGATGTGGTTAAAGGCCAATGCTCAGTTGACTTCGAAGAGATAGTCCTTGATAATCTGGGTAGGGTTCATCCCATCCAGCCCCTGGAAGGCTGTAAGAGCAAAACCGAGGCTTCCCGAGGCTTCCTGGAGGTGTGAGAAACGGTGCCTCAAGCCTGCGGCATCCACTCCTGTGCCAGCACCTCCAGCCTGCACTGTGCATTTTAGACTTGATAACTCCCACAGCCGCATAAGTCAGTTCCTCAAACTCTCTCTCTCTTGCTCAGGTATATGTCTGACTGGTTCTATTTCTGTGGTAGAGCCCTGACTGATATACCGTTATCACACTTAACAAAATTAACAATGTTTCCTTGCTGTGATGTAACACCAGTCTATATTCGGTTTGCCCCAGTGGTCTCCCAAGCGTCTACTCTTTTGCATGTGGTTTGGTGTAAAGAGAGTCCACATTAGATCCACGAATTGTGCTGGGTCTCGTGTGTGCCTTTTCATCCAGACTATTCTCGCCTGTCTCACTTCTGACCTGTTTGAACTGTTGATGCGGCTCAGCCTGTGGGCCTGTGCAGTGCCTCACATTCTAGATTTGCTTGTTTGCTGGGTCCTTGGGTTTTACAGCTTATGTCTTTGTACTGAACGTGGTCTGGAAACTGCCAGGTTACCCCTAACGGCTCCATTAGATTCAGGTTCAACTGTTGTGTTTTGAAGGGGAGGGCAACAGTGCCATGCTGGTGGCATGTGTAGGGTCCCATCAGGGGCGCAGCGTGTCTCTGTCCCCATCTGAGATTGCCCAGTGGGTTCCGATGGTGACAAACTGATGCCTCCACGGTGTTCTTTCTCATCACCCCTTCCTTTCATGGTTTCCTGTTTTCCTCACCCTGGCCTGGACTCATGCCTTCCATTTGTTTCCCTGATTTTAACTTTCTTGAAATTATCCTGTAAAGAACTCTCACTTTGTTAACTTTTTATCAAAAACCACCAATTTTTAGAGCGAAGAATCTGTGCCCTGTTACTTACAGTGGTGATCAAATTTTGGGGGGGTGCCTCCTTAATTGGGGTATCACATAAACTCTGGTATTCATACTCCTGCATATGATCATAAACATTTTTATGTATTTTTATGTGTCAATCAATTACAGTAATTATTTTTGATGCTCAGATTATCCTTTCTTTGGCTAGTCGGAGCCCCGTGATGTTCACTGCATGTCCTGGGACACAGCCCATTAGTCTTTAGTAGCCTCTGTGCTTTCTGCATGGCAAAGTACCCCACACACCTCACGTATTTCCTTCCCCGCAACAGGAATGGGAGTGATGTTTAAGGAATGCTCATTGCCCCTTGCCATTGCTTCCAGCTATTTTCAGTAGATGGAACTAGAAACAGTGGATTTTTGAAGAGCGAGAAACCATGAGTTTATAGTGACGTTTCTTATTTAAATTTAAAATGACAAGGTTGCTACTTAGATTTTATGCCTGTGTATAGGCTTATACTTGAAATCTATGCACTTAACCAATTGTTTACTTGTTTTATTCTATAATATATATGTACAAACACACATATATTCATGTATAATATTCATTTTAAAAACGCCAGTATTGACGCTAATACTAAGACTACTGACTGTTTTCATTGTAGCTGTCTCCATCCTAAGAATAAATACAGAGTCCAGACATTGCGTTCTGAAGTCCCCTGGAATATTTTCTTGGTGTGTTTATGATTCTATCTGATAGACAGCTGGGTTAAGTTTGTTTTCAATTTCCAGGGATTCCTAGTTGGTAAAATTTAATCTGAATTTTTGAATCTTCCTAGTCCCTTTTGGTCACTATTTCTGTTGGTTTTGTTATTTATCTTTTCAGTTGCTTTTTTTTTTCCTCCTGAATTATATTCTATAGTTAACACTCATATCAGTATTTTGAGCTCTTTTTTGGCTACATATTTCATTTCATGTGTCCATCTTAAATTTATTAAGCATTCCAATATTGATTGACATTGGAGTTATTTTCAGTCTTTCACTATTAGAAATAATGCCACAATGAGTGACTTTGTCCACATTTGCCAATGTATCTTTGGGATAGTCTCCTAGGTATAGAATTTTTAGGGCAAAGGATAAACACGATATTGCTAGATACTGTCAAGCTCCCTTTTCTTGGGCTTGGACCACTTTTTGTTTCCCCAGTAATATTTAAAAGTGCCTGTTTTGCTCCCTACCAATCAAGAGTGTTGTTGTTACACATTTAGAGAAATGGTATCCCAAGGCAGATTTGATTTGCATTCCTTTTGTTAAGAGTGAGCTTGAGCAGTTTTTTATGTGTTCAAAGGAGATTTTAATTTCTTATTCTCTCAACTATTTGTTCATCCTTTTGCCCATTTTGGCATTAGGTTCTCTGTTTTTAGGAGTTCTTTACTTTTTAGAAATAGTCATTGTTTGCTTTTGATATGAGTTGCAAATTTCTTCCCCAGTTTTTCTTTTGTTTTTTGACTTTTCTTATGTTTTACATGGAAAGGTTCTTTTTAAAATTTTTATGTAGTTAAATAAATTAATCTCTTTGTTTGGAGCCATATTTAGGAAGTCCATTTCCCCCACCCTGTGGTTATGAAGGAGTAGACACACTTTCATGAGCTCATTTTTACACTTAGATTACTGATCCCTGTGGCATCTATCCTGGTGGAAAGTATGACATGCAGATCTAGTTTAATCTTCATCTAGGTGCTTACCCAACTGGCCCAATGCTGTTCACTGAAAGGTCACTACTGTTATCCTATGCTAAATCTCCACTTGCACTTGGATCCATTTTTTTACTTAATTCTCTTTCATTATTCTCTGTGTGCCAGGACCACTCTGTTTTAATTTTGGAGGTTTTATAATATATTTTAATATCTGCTATGTCTTTTATAATATTATACACTTTCTAATTAACTTTCTAACTCTAAATAAAAACATATTGATGTTTTTATTGGGATTGCATTAAAATTATAACTAAACCTAAAGAAAATTGATGGTCTTGTGTTCTTATCCAAGAACATGGTACATTTTCCATTTATTCGTATCTGTATTAATTTTTCTTTCAGGAGCGTTCTGAGTTTTTGTATGCCAAGGTATTGTGTTTTTGTCATTGATTCATTTATTTTGTTATAAACAGGATATTTCCCCATTACGTCTTCTCCATTTTTTATATTTTTGTTTTAAATGAAGTTTATTGATTTTCCCCTGCTAAATTTGCAGCCTGTTATCTGACAAAATTCTTGTATTGTTTATAAAAGTCTGTTAATGCACTTTTGAATTTCAGTTTTATCTGCGTATGCAGATTGTTTTACGTCTTTTTTTCCCTCAACTCCTGTGCCTCTAATTGCATTCTCATGTCTCATTGTGTCATCTAATACATCCATTACCATGTTTAATAGTAGCAGTGACAGTTGGCATCTGTGTGGTTTTTCTCACTCTAGTAGGAATGTCTCCAGTGTTCCACATTAAGTAAGATCCTGGCATTTGGACTAAAATTTTTATATTTACATAATTATATTCAATCTTAAGTAAGCATCCATCAAGTCCTCTTTTACTAAGCACTTTTAGAAAGAATTGTTTTTGAATTTTGTTACATGACTTTTTGACATTTTTGGAAATGAATTTCATAGATCCATTAATATAATCAGTTATATTTAAGGATTTTGATTGTTCGTTGTAGTCTCTAGCATTAAAAAGTACTGATATTTGTCTTCTTTTAATAATTTTTGTGCTGAATTCCACCGTGTCTGATGTCAGCATTGTAACACCAGATTAAATTTTATTGCTTTTGCCTGTTATATTATTTTTTCACATCCTTTTATTTTTAATCTTTCTGGGGTATTTTAAGAGTCTTTTATACATATAATAGTCATTGCTTTGTAGCCTGAAAATATTTTTTGTAATAGTCGAGGGAAGACCATTTGCATTTATTGATGCATTTAATATTCTTGGTCAGTTCTGCTATGTGTGAGCACACAGGTGGATCCATGCATGTGTGTACACAGCACAGGTACACAGTCTTCCCATGTTGTCTCTTTGCTTTGCTTTTTTATAATTTACTTATTTATAAAAGGGATATGGTTTCTTTTGGCACTTAGAAAAAGCCATGTTTTTGTCTTGTTGTTACCTCCTGGGAATACTCCTCTGAAATACCTGTAGTCCCCTCTTTGCTAGGACAATTGGCTTCCTGCTCTCAGAAGCACTGCTGAAATGAACTAGTAATCACAGGTCCTGCTCGCTTATGTTAAGGTTCCTCCTTGAATTCTTAATGATACTGAGTTTCTGCTGCTTGTTTTGTTGCTGCAGGTGACATACCTGTTTCTTCATTTTTGGAGCACATCCCATTTGTGTTCTCTGTTGTCACCTTTCCCTTGGTCTTTTTAATAAAATGACTTCATTTCTTTTGAGTAGATACCCAGCAGTGGGATTGCTGGATGGAATGGTAGGTTTACTTTTATTTCTTTGAGGAATCTCCCTCCTGTTTTCACCCAAGGATGCAGAGATGGCTCAACATACACAAGTCCATAAATGTGATTTACCACATAGACAGAAACAAAAACAAAGTCCATATGATCATCTCAATAGATGCAGAAAAAGCGTTCGATAGAATCTTGCACCGTTTCATGGAAAAATTCCTCAACAAACTAGGCATAGAAGGAACATAACTCAAAATTATAAAAGCCATATATGGAGCTTCTTTTAAATGAGTATTTAAATATTTCTTCCTACCTGTCTCAAAGTGGCTGTCAACACAATAAATTAAAGATGCAGAAGGGTCTTTGAAGAAATTTCCATGCTAGGCCAAGATTGGGTGATGCTATCTGTCCTTTTCCCTGTGCTCAGGGTTCCTAGAGCAAGGAGATTTTTGTCTCAGGATCTCTGTTTTCCAGATGTCTCTGACTTGTTTTTACCTAAGCCTGTGACAGTTTTAGGTCTTGATGTTGAGCAGATTTTTTTCACTGTTGATTGTCATCTTCTCAAGTTTGGAAACTCATGAAACAAATTAATCAATTCTCTCTTTCTGTCCAAAACAACCAGATCTTTTGTTTCAAAATGTCACTCCAAACAGGCTGAAAACCAAAACCATCTTTCTTCTTAAAATGAGTATTTCAAATGTGTTTTCAATGTATTTGGTACCATTTTTAATACTTGAGTAACCAAAAGTGCACATCTGTCTTATCTTTTCATATGTAGAACTCTGTAAGTATGATATTAAAGAACAAAAAAGATGCCAGCTCCAAATTTTGGCTGTGCTACTGAACATGAATTGCAAAAACATAAATAAAAATGAAATGGATGACCTGCATTCTGCTGTTGAGATACATAATAACTGATATAGGAACTGGAAAGAAAAGCTAATTGATTTTCCACTTTGAAAATAGCCAACTTGATACATAGTACAAGCATACCTCATTTTGTTGCACTTTGCTTCATTGCACTTTGCAGATAGCAAGATTTTTACAAATCGAAGGTTCGTGGCAACACTGTGTTAAGCAAGTCTGTCAGGACCATTTATCATAGCATGTGCTCACTTTATGTCCTTGTATCATATTTTGGTAATTGTCTCAGTATTTCAAACATTTTCATTGTTGTTATTATACCTGTTATGGCGATCTGTGATCAGTGATATTTGATGTTATTATTGTGAGTGTTTTGGAGCACCGCCAACTGCACCCATGTTAGACAGAGAACTTAACAAGTCTTATGTGTGTTTTGACTGCTCCACTGACTGCTGTTCCCATCTCTCTCCCTCTCCTTGTGCCTCTCTGTTTCCTGAGACACAACAAAATTGAAATTAGGCCAATTAATAACCCTACAATGGCCTCTAAGTGTTCAAGAGAAAGGAAGAATTGCACATCTCTCACTTTAAATCGAAAGCTAGGGATTAAGCTTAATGAGCAAGGCATGTCAAAAGCTGTGATGGGCTGAGATCAAGGTCTCTTGTGCCAAACAGCCAAGTTGTGAATACAAAGGAAAAGTTCTTGAAGGAAATTAAAACTTTTACTCCAGTGAACACACGAATGATAAGAAAGCAAAACAGACTTATTGCTGATATGGGGAAAGTTTGGTCTGTGTAGAAGATCAAATCAGCCACAAAATTCCCTGAAGCCAAAGCCTAATCCAGAGCAAGGCACTAACGCTCTTCAATTCTGTGAAAGCTGAGAGAGGTAAGGAAAGCCACAGAAGAAAAGTCTGAAGCTAGCAGAGGTTGGTTCATGAGGTTTAAGGAAAGAAGCCGTCTCCATAACATATAAGTGCAAGGCGAAGCAGCAAGTGCTGATGTGGAGGATTTGACGAATTATCTAGAAGATCTAGCTAAGATCATTAATGAAGGTAGCTACACTAAACAATAGATTTTCAATAACCTTGTATTGGTAGAAGATGCCATCTAGGGCATTTATAGCTAGAGAGGAAGAGTCAACGCCTGGTTTCAAAGGTTCAAAGGACAAGCTGACTCTCTTGTTAAGGACAAATACAACTGATAACTTTAAGTAGAAGTTACTGCGCATTTATCATTCTGAAGATTATAGGGCCCTTAAGAATTATGCTAAATCTATTCTGCCTGTGCTTTGTAAATGGAACAGCAAAGCCCACATGACAGTATGTCTGTTTACAGCATGGTTTACTGAATATTTTAAGCCCACTGTTGAGAACTGCTCACACAAAAAGATGTCATTCAAAATATTACTTCTCGTTGACAATGCACCTGGTCACCCAAGAGCTCTGATGGAGACTTGCAAAGGAGATTAATGTTGTTTTCATGCCTGCTAACACAGCATTCATTCTATACCCCACAGATCGAGTAAATTGACCATTCCAGTATTATTATTTAAAAAGTACATTTCCTAAGGCTATAGCTGCCATAAATAATGATTCCTCTGATGGATATGGGCAAAGTAAATTGAAATCCTTCTGGAAAGGATTTACTATTCTAGATGTCATTAAGAACACTTGTGATTTATGGGAGAAGGTCAAAATATCAACATTAACAGGAATCTGGAAGAAATCGATTAGAGTTCTCGTGGATGACTTCAGTGGAGGAAGTAACTGAACATGTGGTGGAAATAGCAAGACAGCTAGAGTTAGAAGTGGAGCCTGAAGATGGGACTGAATTGCTGCAATCTCATGATCAAATGTGAACGGATGAGGAGTCGCTTCTTATGGATGAGCAAAAAAAGTGGTTTCTCAAGATTCTTGAGAATCTCCTTCTCATGAAGATTCTGTGAACATTGTTTAAACGACAACAAATGATTTACACTATTACATAAACTTAGTTGATAATGCAGTGACAAGGTTTGAGAGGACTGACTCTAATTTTGACACAAGTTCTATTGTAGATAAAATGCTATCACACAGCATGGCGTGCTACAAAGAAATCTCTCAGGAAAAGAGCAGACAATTGAGGCAGCAAACTTCGTTGTTGTCTTATTTTAAGAAATTGCCACAGCCACCCCGGCCTTCAGCAACCACCACCCTGATCAGTCAGCAGCCATCAGCATTGAAGCAAGAACCTTCCTCCAGCAAAAACGTTATGGCTCGCTGAAGGCTCACATGATTGTTATCATTTTTTGGCAATAAAGTATTTTTAAATAAAGGTATGTTCATTTTTTAGTAATGCTACTGCACACTTAATAGACTATAGTATAGTGTAAACATAACTTTTACATGCTCCAGGAAACCAAAAAATTCGTGTGACAAGTTTATTGGGATATTGACTTTATTGCAGTGGTCTGGAACTGAACTCACAATATCTCTGATGTATGCCTATATTTAGTTTTCAGTTCCCAACGGAGAAAACAGTTTTCAAATATTTCAAAATTTAAAATATAAATTTCTCCTTGATTCCTACCTTGCTGCTTCTCCCAAATATTGATCAACATTTCTATTTTCATATAATCTGGCAAAAGACTTTTGTAGGAGAGATATTTATTCATGCGACATTGTAAAATAATATTTTGCTGAAAAAATGGTAATACAAGTACCAGAACATGCAATGAAGAAAACAGAGTTCACAGGTAATTCCAGCTTGCAGAACTGGCACTGTGCTTGTTTTGGAAATTCCCATAAGGTGTTTCCCTCTGCATTTGCATGCATTTGAGCGCATATTTCATCTTCAAATCAGTAACTTGCCTTTTTCACATGTATTTAAAATTCTTCATAAGCATTAATTTAATTTGCTGCACAATTTGCCTAACTCTTCCATGATTGTTATTCCAAATAGTCTCACTATCGTAATCACACTGTGATCAATCCCCCGTATGCATAGAGCATTTTTGGTGCATTTTCATAGTCATTTCTCAGTATCAATTACAAAAAATGAAATTGCAGGTCCAAAAGATTATTTATAAGCTTCTAGAGTATACATCTAAACTGCTTTGCAAAGAAATTTCAACGTTTTTTGCCCACCTGTGAAATTTGTGACCATTTTTTTTTTACCATGTGAACATCAACCATATGCCATCTTCCCTGGGTTCCCTTTGTGTGCTATGTAACGTAAGGAATGTTTGCTTGAAAGTAATAACAGAGGAATAAAATCAGCTGAATTATTACAGTTAAGCCTACATGGTTGTCACCATTGATATTTTACTAGTAAAGAGAGACTAGCCTTATCCTGATACATGTAAACACGAGTTTGATTTAGATTTAAAAGTCTGAGATGATAGATCAGTGATGACAAACTGTTATGCTAAAATTTGTAATGCAGCTGATGAAAATGCCCTTGAACTATGGACATTTGAGGGAAAAGTTCCCAGTAAATGTGATATAATTCATTATTATATGGGATCAAAATTATATAATTACCTATTCAATTAAAAACATAATAC
>NW_012154286.1:320054-332258 GCF_000956105.1 Propithecus coquereli
TATCTCCATCCTCCGCGGATCAGGAATTACTCCAGGCTTGATATAGTTTATAAAATAATGAAATTTGAAATTGCCTTAAATTGAAGTATTAGTCATTAGTTTGAAATGAAAATAGAACATATATTGTTCATTTTAAAAATAAAGTCAGTTTTCTACATTATAAATTACAATATTAATTTAAACAAAATGAATTTACTTCGAAGAGTTGTGTGTCTTTAGGGAGTCGGGTACAGTGATGATCTGTTGCATGCACAGATTGAAGGAGACTGGATGGAAATAGCTTCATGTGCCTTAAAAAAAGTCAGGAATCACTGCCAGTAGAACTCGGAGCTTCAGAGAATGCAAATATATTTAAGTTACTGAAGTAAGACATTTGAAATGAAAATGTGTCACTCCATAAACCAAGGATGGCATCATCAACATGAATAATATCTGAAATATTATTGCAATCAGGCTCAAAGAAATAAATGCTCTACTTGCTGCGATTTTTAAAATTTAAATATTAATAGTATATGGAAACACTGTTTATTCCTGCTATAATATTTAATGTGACTCATATTCTTTACACTGTTAAAAAAGGGCCTTGGTTTTAAATATGATCATAAATTGTTGCATTGGGGGTAATTCATGAAGTGTTGATGGCTCTAGGTGGAATAATCTATTGTTTTCAATTTTAATGTTCATGTTGCCCTGCATGTCTGCATAATAAGTATAATTCTTGTTCTCTTATGTTGAAATCTGATAGGACTCCCTAGTCTAACTGGATTTTTAAAAGATGCTTTTATTCTTCTAATTTAATGAGACTAGTATTCTGTCAGGGAATCTTTTGTTTGCATTCCATTTGGTCATATAAAACATCAATTCTCAGTGTGTGGTACCCACATCAATAACATTAGCAACAGCTGGCAGCTGATTTGAAACACAAATTCTCAGGCCCCACCCCAGAGCAGTTGGATCAGAAACTCTCAGGATGTCCTCAGTGTCTGTGTTTAACAGGCTGTCCAGCTGATCTGACGCACACTAGAGTGGGGGAGCCACAAGTATCGGATTTTTTCACAGAATGTCCCTACTTGAAATTTACATTACTCACCTGCATTGGTACTACATGGTGTTAGGAAATAGATTGTATTTGAGTTTTTGGATGAAGGCCTGGCCTCTCAGTTAGCTTTGGTAGTGTAACAAACCATCTGAGAATTTAGTGGCTTTGGACACATAGGCTTACTACGTGGTCCTTCTGGTCTGCTGGGCTCCCTTGTGCGTGTGGGCAGCTGCTGCTCAGCTAGGGACTGCATGGCTTGGGAAGCCCTTAGCTGGGGACCTTGTCTGCCCGCTTCATGGTCTTGCTTCCTCCAGCAGGCTGCTCCAGGCTCCTCCCGAGGGTTCCCCGAGAATGGTGGGCACATTCAAGGCCTCAGAAGTGGCCCATACCCCCTTCTGGCATGTTCTCTTGACCACCCCAAGATTCAAAGCCAGCCCAGCTCAAGGGGTGGAGAGAAGGACTCCACCTCTTCATAGGAGAAGATCCAAAGTAACACCGTAAAGGGGAGCAGGTACAGGGAGGGGATAACATTTTTGCAAATAGTCTACCAGACCGGAGACTTCGTGGCTGCAGAATTCTGGCCATTCATCCTGTAGTCCACTCCAATCAACAGTGGTGACCAGAGGGCTTTCCGATTTTTCTCTGAAGCTGACAAGTAAGACACAGTGGATAAAAGAGAACGCAGTGTGTCCACAGTCACCAAATCATCCTGTGGTCATTGAGAATACTCTGTGTGCAGAAGTCAAATAAACCTTAACATTTGACAGATAATAGGATATAAAACAAACTAAGTAGAAACAAGTAAAAATATGCATTTCATTTCAAGCATAATTTCCTCACTTTTGGCCCTGGATGTCTTGGGATTTCTAAAATGTGTTCTTCTGAATTGTGACCTGCATGCTTTGCCCTAGAGGCCCCTTGGTTTTATCGGGCTGATTATGTCCCCAGGGATGCTGGGCTGACGTGGTCACAGTCGTGAGCAGACTTCAGTAGCGTGTAGCCCTCTCCATGACTCTGCTGCCTATAGTATGAGAGCCTTTGCAGTAAGTGAAAGATTAGAAAAAGAGTAGGAAAAAATAATGTTGTTGATTAATTAGCTTTGGACCAAAAAGTAATATAGTCCTTTATCTTATCTACAAGTGTAGCAGTTTCCAATAGTTTATGTTACACTTTAAATTATTGGTGGCAGCAACGAACATTTTTGTACAATGTACCTGTAATGAGGAAGCAATATTTACTTGCATTTTTAGATGATTTGCTAATGTAGAATTCAAGCAGTTGTTTGCAAACCATGATTAGATGTATTCAACTAAGATATAATTAATATTTTGGAGATACCCTTTTATTTTTACCCCCAATATACGTTTAGGAAAAATAAGACACGTATCCTGTGGAAGTATCAATGCACTCTGAACTTCAGCTCTCTGTGTCACAAGTTCTAATCAATTCTAGCTGACGTATGTTAAATGAATCTTCTGTCTAACACTGTGGCTTTCTAAAAGAAGTATAAGAAAGAGTCTCCTCCCTCAGGGAGCTTTATATGATACAACATGGGTAACTCCATTATGGAACAATTACAGAGCTATCGCGGAAGCTAAGATAATATGGCAGACTGCTGACTTAAGAATTTGTAGTACACAAAGAACACATAAGTCATTTGGGAAAGAAGTAGGTGGGCTGATTTTGAGGTAGACTAAAAAAAAAAATGTATTCAGACAGAAGTAATTACACTTCAGGCCGGAAGGGCTGACTGAGGGCCTCTCGTCAGCTGCTCCAGCCATTCTGGCCAGAGTAACTTTGAGTAGTGTATCAGGTGGCCGTTGCCATAATTATACTGTAGAACAAGTCACCTCAAGACCAATGGCTTAAATCATACAGAATATGTTTCTCACTCAGTTCTGTGGGATTTGACATGTCTCAGCTGACCCTGAGACGATAGGCGGGTTCAGATCTTCCTCACGTGTATCTCCATCCTCCGCGGATCAGGAATTACTCCAGGTGTCTTCCCATTGTGGATCATCAGTAGCACCAGACCGAACCGAATTTGCAAGCTCATTTAAGGCACTGCTCCCGTCATGTCCACTAACAGTCCACTGGCCAGGGCAAGTCACATGGCCCAGCCCAAAACCAGTGGGGTAGGAGTAGCCTCTGCCCACCGCAGGACATGGAGCAGAGTGAGTGCTGGCTGAACCCCGGTCCAAATGATTCTAATAGAACAAGAAGAGTCAGGGATGTCTTGAAGCTGATGTTTCTTTTCATAGATGCACACATGCTAATACAAGGTTTGTTGTTTTCATTCTGATTGTTCACCTCAAACCCATAGGTAATGTTTTGAAGATGCTGTGAGACTGGTTTCTTCTAAAAATCAGCCTCCTAGCAGGTGGTCTTGTTTAGTAGCAGCAATTTTGAAATGGCTAAACTTTTTCTAAGAATAGGGTTGGCAACTTGAAGAGTAGTTGAGACCTCTGTATGTTCTTGCTTTAACTCCAAAATAAAATGGGCTGTATCTACTGTTGTTTCTGTCTGGTAATACACATGGCATATAACATTAACAACATATAACATTAATAAGCCAAATAACTTAAATACACTATCCATAGCACTTTAAGAGGCAATTTTTTTCCTTGAATAATGAATAGAATTCCATTACATCTACTCGGCTCTCTGTGCCTTCCAAAATTCTGTTTAGCACAATGGATAAGCAGGGACCCTTTATATACAGTGCTAAGAATACTGGAAACATGTACTTGGCTCTTTTACTATAAAATTTTTTTAACCTAAAAATATAAATACAAATGTTCAGTATTGTTGTAATTAAAACTCTTGAGTTACAATCTTTAGAAATGTATACTTAATGCCCTGGGAACTTGATATTCATTAAGTAATAATGGTTGGCATGTTTTTTATGAGAAATCTTCACAATGAAGGTGTGGATAAGGACTTAAATATAGGTCCACTTGGGGCTGATGTTTTCTATTTGTACATGAAATGTTTTACTCTTCCCAAGATTAAATTTTAATTTTTTTCATTGTGGACATGCATCCTATACATTAGTATGCGTTTTTATGGGATTATGTAGCAACTGTTATAATGTTCCCAGCCTCTCTTCCTTTAGAAGGAGGGTGGGAGGAGACACGAGCTTGCAAGGGGTTGGGCATCGCGGTGCGAGTGCTCTAGAATGGCGATGGGTATCATTTATGATTAGGTTCTGCTGCATTTATGAGAAAATCTAAGCCTCACCACTGTCATTTATCCAGGAGGGAAGTCCAGAGTTAGGAACCCAGAGTTGGTAAGGATGCTCCGTGATGCCAGCAGAGACCTGGCTCCATGCTGTCCACTGCCCCCATTCTTGTCATGCTCTCAGGGGCAGACCGGTCTGAGGCCACCACAAGGCATCTGGCCTGGGAGGAAGAAGCTCTCCTTCCTTTCAGAGGGACTGACAGGGAGAAACCTTAGGACATTTCTGCCTGCCTCTCATTGGCCGAATTTAGTCGAATGGCCACATCTACCTAGAAGGGACTAGGGGAATGTTGTCCCTTGGCTGGGTCAGCAGAGTGTTGAGCTTCTTTTCTCTGTACTAGATGGTAAGAATTGACCCTGGAAATGACTGGCAAGATCTGCCTCAGTGCACGTTGCTCAATTTGTCTTTAGAGGCCATTCGGAATGTGTAGTTCCAGGTGCCCATTGTGATACATGTCAAATCCCAACATTTAAGGTACATTCTGAGTACATAATAGAGTATAATATTTTGCCTTCTTGGAACTTTTATTTATTTTATAAACTGCCTTGAAACTATGATTATACTTCGCCTATATTATGTGCCTTTGGTACATCTTAGAATTACATATAGCTTCCAAATTAATCAAACCATGTTTTTAAAGAGAGCTGGGAATTTAGTTGAGTAATTCCTTTGTATTGAATGGCTCTTTATGAAAAAATTAACCTTGGATTTTTAAAAATTTCCTTACAGTTTTGGAGTAGGAACCGAACAAGTAAATCTTTGAGTTAATCTTACAGAATTTATTTAAGTAGTGACTGCTGATTATGCTGTCCAAGCAACTTAAAAAAATGTTTCAGTGTTATTTCTAAATTCACATTTGAAGTATCATTTGATCGCTAGTGACGTAAATGATTTTGATCCAGATCTCATATTTGAATATCTACGATAACTAAAACACGTTAAACGGAAAGTGGTATCATCCTTGAGAATTTGGACCATTGTTAGAATCTCCCCGAGGAGAAGTGTGGTGGGGGGCAGGGTGCTTTCTCGTCTGTGATTTGCTCTGTTGGGGAGAAGCGAGGTGAACACACAAGGCACAGATTCTTCTCCTGTTTGTCGGTTTGCGGCGCCTGTGCATTCTGATTGCAGATTATTGCCACTCACTGTTTTCCCCTTCCATAGAGCAAGTAGATTGATAGATGGAACGGCCTGGGATCATCCGCAGGATGCCGCCTGGGTATTCGATTAGGCCTAATGTGTTTTAATTAACAACAGCCTAAGAACCCAAACAGTGTATCTTAGTATGTCTAACCTTATTATTTTCAAGTAGCAGTTGAATAACACTTGGAAGAGAGTCATAAATCTCTCAGACTAATTAATGGAAATGTTTACAAAATACTGGCAGATGAAAGTAACAAACATGTCAGTCCCCAAATTGTGTTTCTTAGCTACTGATTGATCATACCAGGTCAGTCGCCAAGTTTTAATTTCTTGATTAAATAGCATTCCCGATATTGCCATTCTATTCACATTTACTAAAGTTAATAATATATCTGATTCTTCATATCTCTTATAGGGCTTATTCCCCTCATCATTAAAAACTGCAGATTGTTGAATGGAGCTACCAAAAATAAAATTGTTTGACATTTTATTAATGAAAACTTTTAAGACACTAGTAGCCACTGATGGCAGTTATTACCAAGAATATCTAAAAATTCTGAAGTACCTTTTAAATCATCGAGTTGGTGAAATTAGTGTATTTTTGGTATGTGCTTTGCTTTATTTTAGTTCTTTTTAGCATCAGGTGCTCATTCATGGTGCAAATAGCAATTCTCTGTTAGGCAGGTTTCTCTATTTGAGCATGTGTGAGGGTTGAATGAGAACGCAGACACTGAATACATCGATTGGCATCTGTGGCCCCTGTTGTTGGCATGGCGGGTGCCTGCTGAGAGGCTGCTGCAGTGGTCCAGGTGGTGAGGGGGGCACAGAGCAGAAGAGGACGTGCCCAGCAGAATGCAGTGAACCTAGAAGGAGAGAGGATGAGTGTCAGAGATGTGTCAGAAGGGGAGTGCTGTGGAGGGCTTTGTGATACCCAGATAGATGTGAGCTGTCCATGAACTTGAGATTTAAAGTCAACTTTTCCTTATTTGAATGAACATGCTTATGTAATTGGCTTCTGAAACCAAGTGTAGTACTTATACCTGTTACCTGCCAGTTTTTGGTTTACCCCCATCATATGGAATGCTAAGATGCTTTTAAATTTTGATGCTATCATTGCATCCCCGCTAACACTCTTCCTCAATTCAGTGAGGATTTACTCAGTGTCCATTATACCATAATGAAGATGGCAAAGAGACAACCATGATTGGGGCTGGTTTGTTATGCTACAGTAGATAACTGGAATAGATGAGATCAGTTCACCCTGGCTAGGACAGGGATCAGAGTTGGGGTGAGGTGCAGGCTCTCTGTCGCACTTGATATGTGGTCATAAAACTAACTGATTTTTACATTGGATATAACTGAGTCAAAATGACCATATCCAAATGACTGGAGTAGGTAGTGTGAAGAGCAGGTGTTGGGAGGAAGAAGTTGATGGAATATTGTGTTGACAACACTAATTAGATCTAAAACCTTGATCTACCTTTGGATAGCCAATATCTCAAAATTGAATTTGTGATCTTTCCTTCAAAGGGGAGCTTCCTGCATACAGTCTTCTTCATCCTGAATAATGTCAGTTGGATGTATCCAGTTGCTTGGGTCAGACACCTTGGAGTCCTCCCCGAAGGATCTTTTTCTCTCATGCCCCACATGGATGCTTCTTCAAGTCTAGCCAGTTCCCCATTAAAGCATATTCAGAATCCTACTACTTTGTTGTTCAAAGAAAGTCACCTTCCCCAGGCCATTATCTTCCCTCTCCTCTGTCCCAGACGTCCTCTGTGAGTACATGCTGACTACACGCTTCCTTGTCTAATGGTGCACAGGTATCACAGCAGTTGGTAGAGGCCCTGAAGACCAGGTACAAGTTAACGTTTGGGATAAAGTCCATGGGAACACAGACACCTAAGGTTTTTCAGATGGAAGCCACACCAATCCTTTTTTATTAACATGTTTTTCTTTTCTGAGGTGTAATTTACGTGTTGCAAAGTGCATGAATGTTAGGATGGCATTTTAACACCTTAATGAAACTTTACATATGTGTGTATGGATAGATACAGATATGTAGTTCTGCTCTACAGTATTTCAGAAAAAGTCATCTTCCTCTTGGCTTGGGATGTGTGTGATGCGGCTGGCTCACTTACCCAGAGAGATTCTTCAAAGAGGGGGTATTACATCCTCACGGTCTTTAACCCATGCTTATTGGAAGGGCTACTTAATTTTGGGTAAGAAAATCCCATACAGTCTTAATGGGTGTGTCATTAGAGACAATATTTGCAAATTAAAATCAATTTTCAAGCCTTGAGTATTTCCACAAAGATATGAGTCCTACATCTTTAAAATAGCTTTTCCTCCTCTGAGAACTAAGAACCTCTATTATGTTTAATTAATAAGAGTAAAAACATGAAATCTTTTATTATTGATGCTATGATAAGTTATTAGTGATATCGGACAAAAGTTATTCTATGACTGCTTCGAATGTTCATTTCAGCCTGATTTTATTTTTTTCTAAGTCTTCAAGCTATGCCCCCAAGTTTTCTTTCATAGGGTGGCCTATGGAATGCTATTTTTATTTTTATTCATCGAGCCCCAGACTTGTTTGTACGTGGCAGCTAATATCTGCGGAGCATTTTCTACATGCCCAGCCTTTCCTGAATCCCTTACATACATTAATCTCATTTATTCAATTCAGCGGCTCTGATGAGAAAGGTGATGTCATCATCCCCTTTTTACAGGTGAAACCGAGGCACAAGACCTCAGTTAAGTGACTTGCCAAAGGCCACACAGCCTCAGGGCAGAGCCCGCCTCTGAGCCCAGGCAGGCCAGCACCAGAACCGAGCCCTGACCACCGGGCCGCACCGCTGCTCCGTGGGCGGTGTCAGACGAGGGAGAACACCGAAGGCCCACCCAGGAGGCCACAGCACGGCTGCGAGAGCCCATCATTTAAGGAGGCTAAAGAATGTAATAATTGGAATTTCTCTTAACCATATTTTTTAGGTAAAAAATATGTAGTAGAGTCCACGTCATTTCAAGTTGAATCAGGGCTGACATGTGTCAGGGATGAAAACTGATCAAAACCAGCAACGTGCACAGGCTGCTTCTGTGCGCCAGCACCGTCCTCCTGCAGGACGTTCCCTTGCTCAGCCCCTCGCCCACTCCGTCGCGAGGCACCCACAGACAGTCCCTGTTTGGCATCTTTCAACTCTACAAGGGCGGTGAAGCGATGCGCTTCAGTCCAGTCCGTCCTTCTCTCGCGATGCTGGGCAGCGGCCGCCAGCCGTGGCTCCAGGCCAGCCAGGCATTTCCAACTTGGGATATTTAGTTGATGACGGGCTTATGGGATGTGCCCCACTGTGAGTCGAGGAGCCTGCCCCTCTCAGAGTGGCCCTCTTTTCAGATGTTCACACCCGTTTCCTGTAGGTCTCTCATGTGCTGTCTCCCTGTTTAATTCCAATGTCATTCTGTCTCATCAAAGTTGATCCTTCCCTCGTACATTCTTCAAAAGGCCATTGAGTTATTTGTTTATATTTGGGTTCAGGCCTATTGTGGATTAAGCCAAGATCATACAAACGTTTCTAGAAGGGATCGATACTTTTCACTCTTCTCCTGAACGACAGTCATAACATGACAATCAATACCACCACATAGATCACTCATGGATATGTTTATAATATTTAAAGAAAATGGGAAGTTCACTCAACTGTACTTTTTACAGCATTATGATTTACAGACCAGTAGTTTTCCTTTTCCTTTTATTCCCACAAAGTGGTAAGATGTCAGTTAATCTGCATTCGTTCTTACCTGAAGGTTCTTACCGAAGGCCAGCCCGTTGAGGCAGAACCGGGCAGCTGACCCAGACAGTGGCTTGCAGCTCGTGCTCTCCGCCACTCAGCCGTGCTGGCGCGCACACAGCAGTGACAAGCAGCTTTGAAACTTTCGAGGAAGCAAAACTCTTGGATCCTAACAGCCCTTGAAATGTCAGCCCACTTCGCTTTTGCCAAGCCCCCTCTTCTCCCACCTTCCAGGCAATCGCCCTGTCTCTCCAGGATGCAGGCACCGGACCTTGGTTGGCGCAGCCGGCGGTGATCGCTTCTGCGAAGTGTCGCCATGTGACCGTCGACTGGCGGCCGTTTCGTGTGAACGTGAAACACTCGTGCTAACTGGCCTTCAGAGTACTGGCTGTGATTTTATCCGGCCTCGAATCCTCAGATTTCTGCCGCAGGAAATAATTCCGTGATTTGGCAGTGTTTCCTGATAAATGAATTTTGTTTCTACTGGAAAAGAAAGAAATAACTTAAAGGATCTAACAAAATTAAGTTGAATTTTCAAAAGGAACAGTTTCATTTTTATATCCTTTTGGGTTAAAAACTCCTTGAGAGGACCGTATCTTATTCTTATCTCTTTATAATCACTCGGCTTGTGATGAAATAAATCATTACTGCATGAATATTACCTTAATGATGTTTTCTTACGCACATTGGGGAAGCAATATTTCTAAAACTTTGTCTAGACACTTCAGTTGGTTAAATGATAGTGCGAATTGCTAGAGAGGTCCAGGTAAGAACGAATGCAGATTAACTGACATCTTACCACTTTGTGGGAATAAAAGGAAAAGGAAAACCACTGGTCTGTAAATCATAATGCTATAAAAAGTACAGTTGAGTGAACTTCCCATTTTCTTTAAATATTATAAACATATCCATGAGTGATCTATGTGGTGGTATTGATTGTCATGTTATGACTGTCGTTCAGGAGAAGAGTGAAAAGTATCGATCCCTTCTAGAAACGTTTGTATGATCTTGGCTTAATCCACAATAGGCCTGAACCCAAATATAAACAAATAACTCAATGGCCTTTTGAAGAATGTACGAGGGAAGGATCAACTTTGATGAGACAGAATGACACTGGAATTAAACAGGGAGACAGCACATGAGAGACCTACAGGAAACGAGTGTGAACATCTGAAAAGAGGGCCACCGTGAGACTCCTGTGTCTGGGGAAAGGAAGGTGATGGGCGTGGCTCGGCCCCGGCATTCATTTGGCAAAGATGCTCAGTAGGAGAGAAGAAAAAGGATTCTTAAATAATTTTGGTGGATTTCCTATCAACCTGACAGCTAAATGATAGATTAAATATATTTATTTGTATGGCCTTTGAAGGTATGATTTTGTGATTGCTTTTTTCCTTTTTTTGCTATTATAAAATGCGCCTCTTTTAAAAAGCAATGTTAGGCATTAATAATGAAAGTTTGTTAATTGAAGAAAAATAGGTTAATGGGATAGTAGGTGGAAAATTATTGCTCTGAATTTGTATTTTGTTGCTTAGTTAAAAATCTCTTATTTGCCTGCTATGTCTAGAAGTTAGCGTGAAAGACAAGGACCCAGAAGCCCTGAGTTCAGACTCCATTGCAGAAGCCCTATTGCTTTGTGACTTCAGGCCAGGCATTCAAACTCCTCATGTTTTCAACAGAGTCATTGGAAACCAGATGCTAAAATGATTTTTTAAATAAATAACACCTTCAAAAAATGTTTGGATATTTCATGTTCAGGAAAGGTCATGCAATTTTTAAACAGCCTCGTAAATTCATGCCAAAGCCATGTCAGCCCATGGTATGTGACTAACCCACATTGTCCTTAGAAGGCCAAGGCAGAAGAGTGGTCAAATTCACCTTTGTCTTTACCTCCTCTGGGAGAGTAAGATAACCCTGAACGAGGGATGACTTTCATGACTGAATTTGCATTTTCTGGGAATTTTAAACAAATAGCATTAATTTATTTCCTGATTATAAAAATTTATAATATATGAGTAATGTTCAGTTTATTGTAGACGATAATCTTAATGATGTTCTGCTGACATTACTGGCTGCATAGTGTTCCATCTTCTGGGTCGTAACACAGCAGTCCTTTGTTGTAGGTCCTCTGACTGGTTTCCACACTTTTACTGTTCTAAACCTGCCCATGCGTATTTATCCCAGATCCTTTTATAAAATAAAATCCTCAACGTGCTATTTCTAGGAGAAAGAGCTTGCATTTTTTTTAAGCTTTGGTTTTAGTTTAATTGCATTTTTCTTATTTTGATGTTTGATGATTCAGATCCTTTCTCATTATTCTATGTTTCTTGTCTGTTCATTTCAGTTTATTGTTCCTGGATCACTTGAGAAAAATTTTTCCCTGAATTCCTTTATGAGTTTTATTGGCATTGCATGGCATCTGAAAATTAATTTGGGAATAGTAATAATTCACAGTAATAACTCTTCCTATGTAAGAACACAGTGTAACTTTGCATTTATTACATTCCTTTTTTTCTGACTTTGGTGAGGCTTCATCATTTTCTACATATGTTTTCTGTACATTCTGTTTATTTCCAGACACATCTTGTTATTGAAATTTGTGTGAGGAAATTTTAAACAAATTTTCTATGCCATTAATGACATATATATTATTCATTTTGTGCCTATTTTAAATATTTGGCCAACTTTATTAATTTTAATACTTATTCACTGATCTTGATTGATCTGTGAACAAAGATAATTCTTCATTGGCTTTCTGATAGTTGTATGTCAGTTTCTTGCTATGGCTAGACCCCAGAAAACAGTAAATAGCACAGCTGCTGGTGGTGGTAATGTCTTGTGGTGATTTTAATGGATGTGCCTCTAGAATTTCCTTGAAAGTGACTGGGATATTGGTTGTTGCTTATAATGTAATATAGAGATTCTGTAGTGTCTTTTTTTCACTCTCATGGCTCACTTTTTATTTCTGCATACCTCTCAGCTTCTCTCTTTTTACATTGTGT
>NW_012154286.1:335393-336026 GCF_000956105.1 Propithecus coquereli
CAGGATGATTCAAATGCATTACATTTACTGTGCACTTTATTTCTATTATTATTACATTGTAATATATAATGAAATAATTACACAACTCACCATAGGTTGGGGTCCCCTGTGCTAAAGCTTTCTCCACATTTAATGGGAAAGGTCTGGGTTGGGGGTAAAATAATATATAAATGTTGGAGCTTGGGGCTGGGTGAGACCCTCCAAGAAGCAGGTGGAGAAGACCTGGCCTAAGCCTGGTGGACCCCCACACTTGGACATTATTGCATGGTTTGCAGGGACAGCCAGTGTGGTGGGAGGAAAACAGGGGACATGTGAGGGAACCATAGGGGGTGTCAGGATGCAGGCTTGGTCAACAAGGCCAGTCACGCCTCTGGGACCCAGGAAGAACAGGAACAGAGCGTAGCCCTGGGGCATGTATGTGCCGTCAGAGCTGGGAACTGGCTTCTTCCATGGCCCCTTCCCCTTGGAACTTTCTCAGCCTGAGGCCAGTCTACTTATGAGTTTAGTTCCCAGTGACCTACAGATGAGACCCCTGGAGATGATCCAGATGTCCCTGAAGCTCCTTCTCAGAGCTGGTCTCATGGTTTTGTCTTGTCTAGGTAAGGAATGTACCAGATCAACATCCAATGAAGG
>NW_012154286.1:337550-340241 GCF_000956105.1 Propithecus coquereli
ACATTATACTTGTCAACATAGATTACTTCCTGTCAATTCTTGAATATATACTTATATGTACATATATATGTATATGTGTGTGCATATAAAATCTTAATAATTATGTAATATATTTAAACATACCAGAAACTCAAATATCTGTTGAATGGATGGTGTGTCTTTGTTACTCAATAAATGTTTATTTTATCTGTTTGAATGAAAGTGGAAACGCATTTGATGAGGTAATATTGTTTGGTCAGCTAATGTTTTAGGGTAAGGCTAACCTTTGCAAGCACACAAAGGCCCCTCTATTTGTACAGGATTATTAAACACAACCTACTCTGGGGATGTTTCTTTAAAGGGAGAGTCCCTGGCCTGAAATAAATTTGGTACCAAAAGTATGTTTACTTTGCAGTGGTGACACACTAGAGCCGTCCAAAGGGCTGACAGATTTTATAATATTGTGGGTTATGGAAAAACACTAATCTCTATATGACCACAGCTGCATATAGGATATTTGGTAACAGTCTGTGATCAAGCTCAAGTGTGAATTTTTTAAGTTTAACTTGATAATTTAGAGTGTCATTTATACTAGTAAAATGCCTGAATTTAGAATGAATAGGACCTTATGAAATTAAAAATTTATCTTTTATTTTGTAAAGGCATGGTTTTTTACATGTTATATAATTGTCAGTGTTTGGATGATTGAAACTGAGCAGAAATTATGATTAGGCTTTTGATGTATTATTACTGACATCCTTGTAATCTATTGTAGATTATTATATGCTTGGTTCATGAATATATTTCATGTGTTGGTGCTTTAACAGGTTCAGATTCAGCATGAGGACATGCAGGAAAAAAGTAAAGCTTTCTAATAAGGGACACATTTGAAGAAGAATAATAAGATTATAACTAAACCATGATGTTTCAGATATATTGGATTACCAGGTGCTGGGATCATAAGGTTATTTATTCATGTGTAAAAATAAGAGCCAACTATGATCTCAAGAGTTATCTAATTTTAGCCACAATCTTACAGCTTGTTAAATCTGTTCTATCAATAATTAGATGGTGCAATTACTATATTTTATTTCTAAGTTTATTTCTAACATGGTGCAATCACTGCAGGAAGTTAGTTTGAAATGCAGTTCTAAGAGTCACGATTTAAGGTGAATTATTATAGTTCTAAGTCTGCCTATATGTGTGTTTCCCCTTCTGATTCAGAAATAGTATAGGATTTGAGTTTTCATAAAGTACTGATCTGGGGTGAGATGATATCTCACTGTGGTTTTGATCTGCATTTCCCTGATGGTTAGAGATGTTGAGCACTTTTTCATATCGCTGTTGGCCATTTGTACGTTTTCTTTTTTTTTTTCTTGTTTTTCTTTTGTATTATCAATCTTACTTGCATATGATTGTATATCTTCTTTTGAGGAATAAGAAATGTCTATTCAGATCCTTTGCCCACTTTTTAATGGGATTATTATTGTTATTATTATTTTCTGTTGTTTGAGTTCCTTGTATATTCTGGATATTAGATTCTTGTCAGATGGTTTGCGATTGTTTTCTCCCATTCTACAGGTTGTCCCTTCACTCTGTTGATTGTTTTCTTTGCTGTGCAGAAGCTTTTTAGTTTGATATGGTCCCATTTGTCTATTTTGCGTTTGTTGCCTGTGCTTGAGGATGTGGAGAAAAGGGAACTCTTACACACTATTGGTGGGAATGTAAAGTAGTACAGCCATTATGGAAAACAGTATGAAGGGTCCTCCGGAAACTAAAAATAGAACTACCAGACGATCCAGCAATCCCACTGCTGGGTATGTATCCAAAGTAAAAGGAATCAAAGGGGTACCTGCACCCCCACGTTTACTGTAGCACTATTCACAATAGTTAAAATATGGAATCGATGTAAATGTTCATCAACAAGTGAATGGATAAAGAAAATGTGATGTATATACACAATGAAATACTATTCATCTGTAAAAAAAGAATGAAATATTGTTATTTGCAGCAACATGGGTAGAACTGGAGGACACTATGTTAAGTAAAATAAGCCAGGCACAGAAAGCCAAATATTACATGTTCTCACTCATACGTGGGAGCTAAAAAAGTGAGTCCCACATAGCTGGAGAGTAGAATGATGGTTACCAGAGGTGGGGTGGGGGGATGAAGAGAGGTTTATTAATGGGCACATACAATTAAGTAGAAGGAATAAGTTCTAGTGTTAGATAGCACAGTAGGTTAACAATAATTTACTGTATATTTCAAAATAGTTAGAGGAAAAGAATTAAAATGCTCCTAAGGCAAAGAAATGATAAATGTTTGGGGTGATGGATATCTTAAACACCCTGATTTGATCATTACACAATATATGCATGTATCAAAATATCACATGCACCCCATACATATGTAAAATTATGTATTCATAGACATTTTTTTAAAAGTACTGATCTACTGGAAATCTCTGATTGAAGAATTTACAACGTAGGTAATCCCTCAGAGAATGCTCTAGTTTTCAGTGATTGAAAACTGCAGTACATTTAAAGAAAAAATGCACTCCATCTTAGAAAAACCAGTTGCATTTGTTTTAAGTTATTATTAACCAGAATACTGAAAACATTTCATTTCATAAATGTCATAGAAAAATATCAGGGTAGTCAACCATAAGGTAATGAATTTTGAAAGCTCCTTTACATGAAGGCAGTTCTGTAC
>NW_012154286.1:340291-341356 GCF_000956105.1 Propithecus coquereli
CATTTATCTCTACTTCCTTCTGTGATTCTTCTACTAGGATAATGGGTTATAAAAGCAATAGGATCCTTGCAGTAAAGACTTGATGTTTGCTCCAAAGAGAGCCCCATGAAGAGAGTTAGGCTAAATCAAGAGGCAGAGAACACTGAATTATTTTTTTAGAAAACAGAAAAGCTATTTGATATCTTTAATCCCAGCCTAATTTCTTATGTGCCTTCACCGGTTGCTTTAGAGTATTATCTGCGTGATTCTGGAACTGTCGATTTTAAAGAAAAAAATATGTGGAATGGTGCATTTGTTTATATTCTACTTGCTACATTTTCAACCTTGAGTTGGGAGGTGAACGAGAACTAGAGGCTCTCCCCTCCGGCTCCTGGGCCAGTGGCTGTCCGTCTTGCCCCGGAGCCAGAGAGCAGCGCACCAGAGAGCAAATAACCTCCCAGCCTCGTCCCTGGCACCTCAGCAATTTGGACTGTTCATAGCGGCGATGTTGTGTTTTCTTTAGTTAGCTTTAAAGATCCAGTCTTCGGTTTACATGTATTTCTGTGTTTTTAGGTAAAATACCTTTGTGTGAAGTATTGTTTGAGGCCTAATCAGAACTGAGTCTGTAGAATTGAAACAAGTCTCTGTATGAAACTAACTGACCTCTGTGGGGACTGAACTCATCATCATCTTTGCCGTGTTACTGCTCTGCTCCTAGCATCCAGTGATGTCAACAAAGCAGCACAAATACTCAATTACGTCGATTATATGCAGATAACCCAGCAGGCAGTGATTACCTTCTGTGAACGAACACCACTGTGAATTTAAGGACATCGAGTTCACTTTATTTGATCTTTTGCCCCACATGGTGCCTGGGAGATTTAAAATGACCAGAAAGGATTTCTCGATTGATGGACTGAATATAAAATGTTGGCTGATAGAAGTGACCGTGCCGTGGTATTTCTGTAACTGCATGTTTGCTTCGTCAGTGTTGTAGACTAGGGGCCTATTCATCTCCACCTGGGGCTTTCTGAGCAGGTATCACCCACTCCTTCAGGTGGGCAGGGTGTCTTGATGATGGGTTCA
>NW_012154286.1:341406-342914 GCF_000956105.1 Propithecus coquereli
ATTTTTTATATCAGTAGTTTGAAATTGATGTGTCTAAGTTTTTTTTCTTTTCATTTAGCCAGCTTGGTTTTCTCTGGGCTTCTTGCTTGGGTCTCTGTTTTTACTCTTCCTCTTCCTACAGTGGCACTGCCCCTACTATACTTAGTGCTTGGATCTATAGTTTGATTCATTTCATTGTAGAAAAATTCTCAGCTATTATTTCTTGTGCCCCTTTCTCTCCCTCTCTTTTCCTTATGGGGTTCTGATCACAGATATGTTAAGCTGCCTGATGTTGTTGTACAACTCTGGGATGCACTGTTTTATTTTTTTCTCTTTTTCTTTTCCTTGTGTTCAATTAAGGTTAATTCTGTCAAGCTATCTTCAGTTTCACTGATTCCTACCTAAACTTTCTTAAATCTACTCATGAATCTGTCAAAGACTTCTTCTGCTCTGTTTTTATGTTTTTATTTCCAGCATTTTCATTTTACTATTTTCTTATAGCTGCTGAAATGGTCCACATGTTTATGCATGTTGTCTACCTTTTCCGCTAGAGTTTTTGGTATATTAATCATGGATATTTTACATTCCATTTCTGGGTCATATAGGTATCTGCTTTTATAGCTTGCTTTGTCTCTTGTCAATGCGTTTTTTCCCCTGCATTTTTGAGTGTCCCATGATTTTCTATTAAATGTCAGACTTTATGAATAAGACAGTGGAGACTGAGGTAGATAGAATTTATGCCTAGAAATGAGCGTGCCTGTCCTTCGGTTAGTGCTAGTGTGGAGGGGTGAGTGAGTCTTGTCAAGAGTCGTGGTCGGACTGGGTTTTGTCTTGCAGCTTCGGTCACCACTGGTCTCCAACCCTGTATCTTTACCTTGTCTCTGGGTTGTGTTCTGATTTGTTGGTGGGTGTTTTTTTTCAGTGTTGTGCTGGTTCCTACTGCTCCCTATCTCCCAGAGAGGGTCTCTGTTTTCACTCTTGCCCTTCCTGCAGTGGTAACTGCTCCCACTTGTTACTTAGTGCTTGCAAGCCTGATAATGGGAACCCCACTGTAGCCAACATGGAAAGGAGCCCATTGACTGGTTAACGGATTCCCAGACATCAGCTTCTCGGGCTCAGTGGAGGTGGAGGACAGGGAGTGATGTCAAGAGGAAACTGGAAGTTCACAGCTACAAGGGGAGCAGGAACTCAACAGCCTCAGAGAGCCCTCAGCATGGAGTGTGGAGAGAGGGTGAGTGTGGGGTAGATGGTGAGAAAAAGGAGATGGTGAGAACAACGAGATTTTGGGAGGCTGGATGGTGGCGCTGGAGGACGCCGATGGAGAGGGACCAGGGATGCATTTTTAAGGTAGAACAAGCAGGACTTGTTGAGTAGGATTTGAGACATGAGGCAATATCAAGAAGAGCTTCCAATAGCAATAACAGAGAGAAATAGACAAACTGGCATATCATGAAAAGAAATATTGCGTCTTCCTTTTCTGTGACATTTCTGGTGTCACTATGAGTCCAGGAAATTTAAAAGTGCTTCTT
>NW_012154286.1:342964-344073 GCF_000956105.1 Propithecus coquereli
AGCATTTTGTGAATGTAGGGACTATCTGATTTTTCAATATCACATTTCTTTCCTAGACAATTTTCACAAGTTACATAATTATTTTCCATATCTTTTTTATTTCTAGTTTAGTTCTGTTATGGTTAGAAAACATACTTTATATGATTTCAATTTATTTACATTTTTGATGTGTGTTTTATAGCCCAGAATATGTTTTGTTTTAATGAATGTTCCACGGGTAATTAGAAAGAATGCGTAGTCTACCTTTCTCGAGTGGAATGTTCCTTGAAGGTCAATTAGGGCAAGTTGGTTGATGGTGCTTTTTAGATTTTTTCCTCCTTACTGATTTTCTGTCTACTGATTGTATTAATTACTAAGACAGAGGTGTTGCCATTTCCAACTGCAATTTGAGTTTATTTACTTTGATAGAGGTAGATAGTTTTTGCTTCATATATTTTAAAGCTATCTTGCTAAGTGCATGTGTATTTCACTTCCTTATTCCTTCTTCATGAACTCACTCCATTGTCACTAGGTAATGTCCATCTTTATTCTTGGTAATATTCCTTATTCAAAAATACACTTTCGTAAAATATAGCCATTCTAGTTTTCTTTCAGTGAGGGTTATATGGTATATATTTTCCGATTTTTAATTTTAGCCTATCAGTGTCTTTATATTTTAATTGGGTTTGTTGTAGGTGGCAAAATGTTGGGTATTACTCTTTTTGTCCAATCTATCTCTGTCTTTTAATTGCTGTGTTTAAGTATTTAACATTGAATAATTATCGATAATGTTTAAGACAACAATTTTGCTAGTCATTTTTGATTTGTTCCTTATGTTTATTTGCGATTTAAAAATATTATCTGCCTACTTTTTGATTATGTATTACGATTTTTTTCCGTACGTTTTTATCTCCCATGTTGGCTTATTATTTATACCTCTTAAAATTTTTAGTAGATACCCTTAATTACAGTCTACCTTCAAATAATGTTATATTGTTTCCTGTGTATTGATGGCACCTATAATAGTGTACTCTAAATTTCTCCTTCCCATTTTTTGTGCCATTTTCATGTCTCTTACTTGTATATATGCTACAAATCCATAATACATTGCTACTATTTTTCCTTGATAA